>NW_008616830.1:1949-41469 GCF_000691845.1 Merops nubicus | reverse complement strand
CTTCCAACGTAAAGGATTCTATGATATTTGTGTCCTAACTCAGTGCAGCAGTCACATTCTCCTTAGAAGAAACACACTCGCATACTGGATTTACCAAGCCTCTGTAATGCTTCTGTTGCTTTCCTGATCATGCAGAAACACTGCTCCCTCTTCTCCCTCATGAAGGAAGACATGTGAAAAACACTTAACATGTCTCCAATGCCTAGCAGACCTTGAAGTATCCTTGTCAGAACTTTACATTTCCTGGGTAAATCTTGTGGTGATAGAAACCCTGTGTAATTGCATCGAAGACAATAATGATGCAGAGATAATGCAAATGAAGTCTGGCTATCAGATTTCAATGTATATTAAATGCCTGCTTGAAAGCAGCCTTAACAATGAAATGGATTTTATTATTTACTTCTAATTAGAACTCCTTGCTGATGCTAGTGAAAAAAAGCACTTTCAGAAGAGAAATAATCAGCAGTAAAAGATATATCACTATTTTTATTATAGGCCTATGGCACTTCTAGCTATTAAGATTGCTCCCTTCCCAAAGCTGTTTTCATTAGCTTACAGTTCTGCTACACATGGAACAGTTTGGATGAAGCATTCAGTGGCAGGTACATATCTTACCAACAATACATGTATTTTCAAATTAGCTTGTTTTATCACCGTAGGAAAAAGAGGTTTTTTTTAGTCTCGTTCAGGACTACAATAAATTCTGCTGATTTGATACGTGAACATTCTACCAGACTGTTCTTTGGAGAAGGTAAGTTTTAAATTAAAACAGGAATTAATTGTTTCCAAGAGGCAAGATTTTATCTTCCTGTAAAACTCATCAGTTTGACAAAATTACAAATCATTGGAGAAAAACCCCACAGTGAATGTTCAGTAGAGACTCAGACATTTAGCAGCTAAAGACCCAGTGAAAGCTCATCTGCCCGTGGCAGGCTCTGGCTGCTGCTGAGCCAGACCTCCTTGAGCTTCCCCCCGCAGCTCCAAGTTGATGCTACCTATGCTAACCCAGACTGAAGCATGCAAAAAAGACCACCCGACCCTTGTCTTCTTCATGAGCTAAAGGAGGCTTCGTGAGGTTTTGTGCTCTGCTGAGGTTTGCAGGGATGCATGCCAGATGCCTAGGGCTGCCCCGGTGCCCCCCAGCTGCCCTGGTTCTGGCCGAGTGGTGCAATGGGCCCAGGCTGCCCAGTCCTGCCAGCACCCACCTGTGGATCCCCAGTGCTCCCAGCTCCAGGAACCCTGGAGCACTGTTGCACCCTGACAGGGTGTGTGGCCGTGCATGTCAGAGAAAAGCGGGTGCAAACAGGAGCCAGGCTGCAAGGCTGGATGAGCAGGGACACCATACAGAAAGTGAAGCTGAAGCAGAAGCTTGGAGAGACCAAACAAGTAAAAGCACAGGAGCCCATACATGGAAGATAAGACAAAGGGCAGCTAGGAGGCATCAAAAAGAATGTGAGGGGTTGACACAAATACCCAAAAGCACCCACAAAAAGCAAGGACTATTAGGGTGTTTTCAACAAGCACCTTTTACTTCCACCTGCATATATATTCACCCCTGCAACCCTCCAAAATCCAGAAGTTTCTCAGTGCCAACCCATGCTGCTTCTCCTGGTACGGGTCCTTCTCTGCTGCTGTATGTGCCACAACCAACCTCCCAGCTGCAGATGGGCAGTACGCTGCTTTTCCACAGCACGAAAAGAGGCCCTCCAGCATTTCCTAACTCGCCAGGGTTTGACTTCAACACAGGGGTTTTTTTTTCAACATATGTTTTATTATTGTCTTTACTTAAGTCAGCTTGGATAGATAAATCTCCTTAAATCATCTCTCAGCTCCATCATGTGTATGCTAAACAGGACCTGGCTTGTTCTACAAAACAAATGGTGCTGGATGAGGAAGACGTATACAACCTATGCTAACATCATCTTCCCCTAGTTTAGCAAACATAAAAGTGCCACTATGAAAGAGCACTTAAAGTTTCTTCTGCAACTCATACTGAAAGAGTTTATCATCACGCCGCAGAAATGCTTTAGGGGAAATCTTGCTGATAGTGTTCTCATGAGAAAGCTTGACGCTTTCAAACAACAAGTCTCTTTGAAATGTTCATGAACACAAACATCATGTGGCTCCTGAAGGTGAAAAGACACATTTTATCCCATCAGGAAGCTCCCGGGTTCCCTGCTAAAGAAAAAATAAAAAGTTATGCAAGAAGTACTGCATCTTTCAAAAGGGAGAGTATTTTGGACATCAAGACTTGAAAGTAGTCGAACACCAAAACTCAAATCTGACTGCACAGAGTTAGTTTGTTTAAAGTTAACTTCTGCAGAGAAGGTTGTTTGGAGATGCAGAGGACAGCCCTTCTTTTCTGTATTTCCTAGGTACAGAAAGGTAATGTACACCTCAAGAACTACTGGAGTGACCACAGGGGAAAGATCAAATGAGGTTTCCAAGTACAGAACTGGTACTGTGCAGTCAGAGGCACTGCTGCCTTGCCCAGAGGACCTTCCCTACACATTCATCATCGCCACCTCATGATACCTGCTAGCTGCCACGTGGGCTGGGACCCCCAGCACACTTAACACCATACCCTACTTGGGTTTTCCTCAGCTCTTAATAATATTACAAACTCTTAACAAATTCACACGCAAGTTGATAGGAGTCTTCTCCAAGTAAAATTTTGCACCTTATCTGCACAATAAGGTACAAAACCTCAGCAGAACCAAACCGAGCAAGTGTCCCGGCACAGAACTGCACTTAACCTAAACCACATGTTCCTAAAAACACCCACAACACTGAACAATGAGACCAGCCCCACATCCAAGGGAATTTATGAACAAGGGAACAACTGAAGTGACAAGCTTGTCACAAAGCTACAGATTCGTCATCATTGTGTTTTGGCAGACGCAGTCTGAATTCCTTTGTGTTTTGTGAACAGCTGAACAGTGTTCCCTGGCAAAAGAAACTAATACGGCTGCCTGGGTACATCTGCTTTAATCTTGAAACAAAAGTAGTTTTGCTATCTTTAGTAAAAGGACAATAAAAGCACCAAAGAAGCACAGATGGTTTGGATTTTCTTTGCAGAAAGGAGGAGAGAAGACCCACATCTCCACTGTTTGCAGAGCCACGACCCATTACACAGCCACAGCAAACCCAGGAGGACACAGTCGGCACCTCTTTGTCAGCATCTCAGATACCAACTGCTTCCAGCCAGGCCCTGTAGAAAGCATAACCCAACCCTCTGCTCACAGATAAATGCTTTTGTTCATAGAGATTTAATTTATATTGTTAGTAAAACACTTAACAAAGGCCATGCTAATGCCAAACAAATTAATTTCAGTAAAGCTAAAGCAAACACTACCATTATGTTTAGGCAGCACAGAACAAAACCCTTGAAAATCCAGCACTAAGGGAATTATTGATGGTCATTGCTCAGCCCTCCTGCCCCCATAATTTCTGCATTAGAGAACTCTGGGCTGCTCACTTGCAAACTTCCCTGACTTCTAACAAAAAGTGGCTGTGCATTGGGAGCCAGGAAGCTCATTTTGCAGAAATAATCCAGTCAGCTTGTTTTAGCAGTCAGAGGTGGATTTCAGTTGGCTTTTTGTTTGTATGGGGTTTCTTTTGTTATTCAGGTATTTGAGTTAGGGGGCTTTGTTTGTTTGTTTTGTCTGGTCTTTCTTTTCTTTTTTTTTTTTTTACAATTCAACCTTTCTTTTAAAAATATCTCACTCCAGGATTAAAACTTCTCCTTTCCTGGAATTAATCAAACTGATAGTGGTTTTGGCTGAAAGGCAAGTAACAGGAAAACAGAGCAGCACATGTGCAACATATCTAAGAGGTACTTCATAACCTGCTCTGTATTTGTAATATAATAAATACACAGTAGTTCAGGGAAAAAGACACACAAAAAGAGGCTTCTCCCTATAAGCCTTTAAAAAATCTTCAGAAAATAGCAGGCATAAAAAGATCACTCTTGATACAAAGGAAATAAAAAAGAAAGTTGACTTATCTCCTGAATCAGAAAAAAAAAAAAATAAATTTTCTGCTATAAATATTTCTTCCTTTAGCATTATGAAATGTCTTTTTAATATTTCTATGTTATAGCAATCAATATTTGGAGGAATTTAAGAGACACAAACTAATAATTTTTCCAATCAGCAAGTACTCAAAAAATAAATTAAAAAAAGAACATCAGGGAAAAAAAAAATCACTGTTCAGCTCTTGAGTGCTGTGCCCCTGGCCAGCACCCCAGGAGCGTGGGCCATGGGAGGCAGGGTGGCCCTGTCCCCATGGGTGCTCCTGGCTCACGTCTGTCACCAGCTCTGCTCACGGGGCCTCAGCAGATGCTTGCAGCCAGAGTCACTGAACTTGGACATGCTGCATAAAGGTCTAAACAGTTCTCTGCAGAAGGTAAATCACAAGCACTAAAAGGCGCTCAGGCTGACTTCTGGCACTCCCCAATCGTATCCCACCCCCAACCTCAAATTCCCATACACATCCCTTAAAAATCATAGCAATAAAGAAGACCTCAAAACAAAACAAAGATCAAAAAAAAAACCAAACCAACAAACCAGGTAGCCAACATGCAAATAGCCACAGCACCAAGCTTTTTAAGTATACTAACCAGGAGAATTAGTATAAGTAATCCAAATATAACTAACTGCAGAATAAAATGCATGTTACAGTGTTTAGACAGATGGAATCCCATTTCCTGGTATAAAGCTGCTGAATTTCACATTGACCCTGAACCCCTCAGGCAGGGGATCTGCTGCCCGAAACACATATGGGTTACCCAACGGCTGGAGTTGGTAGCCACCACTCTTTATAAGCACCATTAAATTAAAAAGCTTGAAAGTCTTTATAAATAAAGTTTGCAGAAAGAGGTGGATTCAGTTAATGCTAAGAGCAGCCAAGACCAAAGCCTACTGCATGTATTTGTGTATTTTCTTAAGAGGCTGTATATACAAGGGAGTACACAAAGGGTTGCTTTAAAATGTTTTCTTGTAAGGGTGTATTTCAGGGGTAATAGACACTGAGTTCAGGGAAATGTCAATAAAACCCACTGTTTCAAAATATTGTAGACTCTTCACATGGAATGGCTAGAAGCAAGCACGATGGTTCTCAATGATAGCTAAGGAAACCCTTGTCCAGAAGGATTTACTTCTCCAAAGCCTGATCATATGAACCGACGCAGCCAAACACAGCATTTACTGATAAACACTCCTACTGGCTTCAGTAACTTAAGCCAAGTAACTTCAGTGGCGTTATTCATGCCCTGTGAATATGAACGGAAGGCTCTTGTTTAAAAGGGCTTCTCACAGTAGCAAAGGCTACTGAAGAGAGTAAAGCCTTGAAGAGAGTGGAGGGTGAGAAAGGACATAAGGCAAAGAAAAGAGTTCTTATGAGGAGTGCTTAACCATTGCCTGCAGGTTTGGTTGTGGGTTTTTCGTTTGGTTTCCTTTTTTGTTTTTCTTTTTTTTTTTTTTTTAAACCAAAAATGAGAAAAACACAAACTCTCCTGGTACAACTGCATGGTAACTTCAACATAATCCTATTGGTAAGTCAAAGATCAAACAAAAGGGACACCCCCAAACCAAAGGGGAAAAAAAAAAATTTAAAAACCCACACAAAACACCACAGCAAACCTCAAACAAAGCCCAGGTCTAACTTTTCTGAATGAGGTCACAATGACAAACTCTCCCAGCCTTCCAACCAGGAAAAAAAAAAGGAAAGGTGAAATCCTCCATGGAAAACATACTTGAGCTGTGTTTAACAAGGAACATCTGTAGCCTTCCAGTTCTTGAGATGCAGAAATGCCCCAGAAGAGCCACGTTAAGTTAAACACACAGGAAAAAATACTTTTGTTGCTGAGCAAACCATTTACAGGTGTCTCTGATTTGAAGCTAGAATACCAAGCAGCACTCTGTTTGCTGACATAACACCGTGCTGTGAAGGACTTCTTTGTAAAGGAAGTTCACAGAAAGCTGGTTAAACTGACAGAGTCTTTGCTGGTGAAATGTGACATCTGTTTTTAAAGACCCTAGGATATTATCGCTCAGCTGCTTCTCTTTATAAAATATTTGATTTAAAAGTTCCTCTCAGTCAACTAAGTAGGTATGCAATTAAGCACCCTGAAATCAGTGTCAGACTCAGGACAGTTTGCAGCAATTGATGTGACGTTTACTGCTCCCGGGATGAGTTTCTTCAGGGTAGACTTTATTATGTCTTACACCTATAGAAACTTTCCTTTGCAAGGGAATGGCCATTTTTAATAACGTGTCCTCTTAGCGGGTGTTCTGAAGTCCCCCAATGCTCAAAAGCTTAAACACAGTTCTACTTACACAAACCACCATGACTACTTTAAAAAAAAAAAGCAAACCAAAATGATTGAGGGCATGCTGACTATATGTTTACTGGCACTGTTTTTATATATATTTGGATGTACAAATGGAAGAAAAAGTAGTTTCCCAATTAAGAGAGAAGAAAGACATTCTTCAAATTCATGCCATGCAACTAATGCCAGCTCTTCTAAAATATTTCACTCCCTTCCCCAAGCTTTTTCTATTTGCTGTCTATGCTTTTGCTGAGGACAGTTTCACGTGTGCCTGTGCAAGTAAAGAACACAATGCAGTCCTCTTCCATGCAAGGGGAAAAGTTAGTATTTTATCTGAAATAATGTTCACATTATTCAGAAAAGAAACAGTTTCTTTTCAAGAGAACCACTGATTACCAAACATACACAAGTCATTCATTTCAAACAAAGCATACAGTGACAGCAGGGCTTTTAGCATTTTATTTAAATATTCACTTGAATACTTTATAAGCTCACACAACTTCATTAAAAATTTATAGAACCTGACGAAGAGGAAAAGTCTGCTTTAGTGTAAATAAAACCTAATTATTTTAACCCTAATATTAGAGTTAGGAAAAATACCCTCAAATAAGAAAAAAAAGCAGTAACTGTAATATCATAAATCCCTATATGTACACACATATATGTCTATACACACAAGAAAGGATTATTTTTTTTTTTAAGTCTGAGTATTCACAGACTGGACTGACATACTTTATAAATATATTCACAGCCATGTTTGCAAAACATAGGGCACAAGAGTCCTTCACCAGCTCTGCGCACACAAGGGGACCAAAAACCAGACCAACCAACCCACCCACCAACCAACAAATGAGTACGGCATCATGTCTTCTGGAAAGCATCGGGGAGTGCTTATAAAGAGAAAACTACTTACAATATGAATTAACTCAAAAAGCTGTGATGAGCAGACATTGCAGACCTTTCATTTTGAAGGCCAACTTGCAGAAGGCCTCTGAGGCACTCCAGAGCCAGCTGCAGCCCAACACCATGAGTGTGTGCTGAGAGATGTCACACCTTTCATCTCCCACTCGTTTATTGTGGGCTGGGGTAGCAAAACACAGCCCTGATGTACTTTTATAACAAGGCTTTCATCTACTCCCTCCCCACAGTTCCACACTTTTCTTTTTCCTGTTTGCTCAGGGAAACCCAAGCCTACAACCTGCAACTGCCTTTTTTTAGTATATCATACTGTATCATACGCACCAGATATTCCACATAGCCTACCAAACCAGCTAGTTTCACAAACATCTCATGCAGACAGTGACAACAACAGAAGGCAATACCACAATCACCTTAACAATAATTAACTAATAGACTCCTTAAATGAAACATTCAGGCAACATAAGAATACTCAAGGAGCATAACCGCCATGTGATTATCAAGAAGGGATTTAACAACTGATATACATCTTGTTAAAATATTGAAAGGTTATATTGGCATTGGGTAGGATGCCCTACAACCAGCAAACCCTCAGCATACAATTGTATGTGGCCACAGGTTTTTGTGACACATTTATTTCCACCACTTGGAACAGAAAGAAGAAATTAATAAGTAATGTATTGTGTTATGACATTTACATTATTCTACAAACTGCCATTGGCAAAGACTTGAGGTCTAAACTCATAAAAGTAAAACCTGTGCACAATTCCAGCAAACACACCTTCCTAGTTGCACCACTCCATCAATCTCATCTTACAAAGTCACGCAAAATGCTCAGTGGCAGGGTGAGAAGTGCAAAGCGTCGCAGAAGCGACGGAATCGGAGAAGATACGTAAGTGCTGTTCTTTGATAAGGTCCCAACACTTTCCTCAGTGTGTCATTTAACTTTCTGTAACCTCACTCCTTGCTCCCCCTGCATTGTTATTCAAAGTGATATGAAGTATTGCAGGGATCACCAAGCTGCCAGAGGTAATCATCAGGCATTTTCTCAGTTGAATTTCACCAGCCTGAACCTTCTGCAGCTCACAGGTCACCAAACAGCAAGGGAAGGATGGTCTCAAGGTGCATCAGGAAAAGCAACAGGAGAAAACAAAACTGACTGGGCAATGTCAGCTGGCACAGTTCTTCTACAGGCAAAGTGCACTCCTGCAAACATCAGCCTTGAAAGAAGGATTAAAGTTATGCAATGCAGTGAATTGCTGGTATGGACTGTGGCTGGGCAGCAGCCAGCTCAGATATGCCGAGAATCTTTTACACTGCTGCTTTTAACACAATCAGGCTAAACCAAAGAAGGGTTTTTTTTCCTCAGTGAAGTTCATAGCACCAAAGTTTTCCAAGGAAATGTAACCAGTCAGATGATACCACAGTAATGACTTGAGTTTTTTTCTGTATTACCCAAAGTTTCAGCTTTGCATTACGTGTACACCACAGAAAGGCAGCAACGTCACGTGTAACACACACGCAAGACCATTAGCAAGCAGCTTTTCCACTGGTAGATGCCAGCATTAGCTCTGCCATCCTTTCCCAGAGCACCAAAGCAAGCTGTCCATTTTACAACAGCATCTGCGGTTCCCCTAAGTGTAAGAGTTTTAAAGCTCAAAACAAATTTAAAAGTCAGGTTCTTTACAGCTACACGTCCAATTATAAAATCCTGTAAAAATACAGGTAGCTGCCCCATAAGCATGTGGTTGACACCTACTAGGAGCTGGAAGGGGCTTAAATTTAAATGAAAGGCAAAATGCTGGACATTGCTTGGAGCACACATTAGTGGAATAGCACACACAGCAGCCTTCCTACTCTGCAACCCAAATGTAACAGTAGTGCTTTAATGTGATGGATCCTGCTCTTTTCAGCCTCAAAGAGCCAACAGAGGAGGCAGTCTCAGTCTCTCCACTACACGAGACTTCAAATTTCACACAGGACAGGTCAAATATACAGCCTCCCATATCTGAGCAACACTAAATGCACTGTCAGCAGCTGGTAAGGCTAGTTCAGCCTTCTTCTAGGGGTTAAAAATGAAAATTGAAGAAGAAAAAAAAAAAAAAAATAAAAAGGTGGTGGGGGAAGAAGCTTCTGCTTGGTCAGGCACAATCATAGCAATTCACAAGACAGGCAACAGGAAGAGCTATTAAAACCACAGTTGCACACTCAAGTCATACCAAACGAATATTTTATTCACAGACCTTCGGCTTTAGTTTCCTACAAGGAGAACAGCTTCTTTTCTACAGAGTGGCAAAGAGGAGAAGACAGAGGAGCGGTGCCCATACCTGGCCATAGTCTGTCCTGAATACGATGACTCCTTCTGCACAGGAATGAACAGTACTGGGATAATGCTGATTATTTTCTCGCAGCCAAACCCGCGACCCCTACAATAAACAAAACAGAGTTAGATATGGCATAACTGAAAAAAGAATTTCACTTATTATTTTTATCTGAAAATATTCATCAAGTAAAAGAAGAGAGCAAAATACAAATAAGCAAGTGAAAGAAAGAAAATAAAATAACGTCCCAGCAAGTATTTGTTGGTTTCTGCCAGAACAGTAAACACAGGAGAACTACAACTACAAGAAAGTGGTTTGGTTTGTTTTTTTTTTTTTAGTGGAAGTACTTAAATGCTGGCAAGAGCAGCTGGAGCCAATTCTCTGAGTCATGTGCTTCATGTTAGCACATGTAAAATCACAAAGCAGTGTTTGAATTTACACACAAAAGATCCTCCTCCAAGCTGACTGGCTCCCTACCTGTTTACTTTCAACCTCTGTTAGGCACTCACAGCACAGCCCTCCCCATCATCCTTCACCTTTTTTCTAAACCACTTTGCCCTTTATACAGTCCTCCTCTCTTGGCTACACAACACCACAGAGGACTTAAAAACAAAGAGGAAAAAATAAAAAGAAAAACCCACAAAAAGCCCCAACCTACTAGCAAGCAAGGTTACAAAGATAATACATCTGCTGTTTAGAGGCAAGTAGACGACAGAAATACTATCAATGATACACATAGGTCAGTCTAGTAAGACAGGGTGGGTGCAAACTTTTTTCATTTTCACCTGGACGGTAGATCCAGCCTCAAGAAAACAGAAATATCCAGCACTGAAAACATGGAAGGAGGATGTGGGAGGAGGAACCACACCTGGTGCTGCAGCTGCAGCAACAGCCATCCCATTAACGATGGCCACTCAGGCTGCTCCAGCCTGGGATAAAGCTTCAGCTGGCATGAAAACACTGAGCAGCAGCACCCTGGGGTCTGGTCTCCAACCTAAACTATACTCCTGTTCTCTGCAAATGCACAGCAGGCTCTGTATCAGAAACACAATATTGTCATGGCATTTTGAGAATGGAGATTTTTTTTTACCAGAACAATCAAATCCTCTCTTAAAGGGGGTGGGTTGAGGCTATAAAAGTGTGGGGGTCCAACCCTGATATCATAAGGTTGTGACTTTGGGTGTATGATAACTGAGGGGAAAAAAAAAAATCCAAATAATTGTGCACATGAGCATCCAAAGGCTGTCCTTGCTTGAATTTCTACACACAGAAACTAGACTTGCAGCCTTGTTAAAGCTGGAGTGCAGAGTCCTGATTAACAAACCCAACAAATGCAGATTTTTATTTTGGCTACATTATTTAAGGTAAGTGTCCCATGAGTCTACCACAGACTTCAGCCACGTTATGCATTGAACAAACATTATCCAAGCACAGAGACACAAAATAAAGCTCACGGAGAATGTAAAAACTCTTGCTGCTTGGTTTCTCAGAACAGTAAGAGCTCAGCTGCACACAGAAGACTATATAAGAATGTCCCTCACCATTTTTTCTCCCTCTATCTTTTGACAAAACCGCTTTCCATTTTAACCCCTGCAAATGCCCTTGGAGCCGTTTGCCCTTTTGCCTCTGAAATCTCGAGCCAGCTGTTTTCCAGGTGTCCAAGGCAGCTCAAACACAGGGTACGTGGACTCACAAGCACAGGGTGAGGACAGAGGTGAGCAGAAAGGAGAGCGCTAGCACCCGAGGTGGGCTGCAGGGCACAGGGGAGCGGGAAACAGAAGGGAGTGGACTCCCCACAAGTGATAAAAGCACTAGAGAGGACTCAAACATTTACTTCAAAAGCCAATGAGAGTAGTGGGAAGACTTCCACTTCCTCTCCTGAGTCTGCATCAGACCCCAGCCATCAGAAAACCTAGGGTGCTGTGCTCTGTTCTCAGTCCTCATGGGTGGCACAAGCACCTCCACGCTGAGCAGTCCAAAGAAGCCTCTCACCCAGCGCTCTCCAGAGGGAGGAAGGCCAAGGTGAGGGCACTGCTCTTGGACTTCCTCTGGCACCTCCCCACTGAAGCCAGCGAACAGAAATGTCCTGTGTCCCGTAGGTACGGGTGCAGGAGCAAGGAGAACTTTGAAGGAGACATCCTTGGTATGAAGGAGTCTCTACCACAACTGCCAGGGTGGGAGACAAAGGGCCCTTCCATGTCAGTGCAGTTGCTGCCCATCATCCCCAGGAGTATCCGAGAGGGAAAACTTGCAAGTGCTCATCAGCCCTGGTGGGATGGTGTGGTGCAGGGTTTGTCCATCCACCTCATCCACCATGGCGTGGGCCTGAAGTCCGTGAGGCAGGAGTGCACAGCTCTGCACAAGACTTGTGCTGTACTATACACTACACTCAGAAATGTGAGCCCAGTCTTTTGCCTCAGATTCCTGTATGTCCTCAGACAACTCACCTCACCTGTACATCACAGAAGGCTGTGGTTCAAAAGGGGTCTCTGAAGGGCACCTAGCCCAGCCCTCCTGCTCAAGCAGCGCCAGTTAGAACTGGTTGCCCAAGGGCCATGTCCGGATGGCCGTTGAGTATCCCCAAGGATGAGACTCCACAACCTCTGAGCAGCCTGTGCCAGTACTTGGTCACATACTCACAGTAGTGTCTCCCTGAACTTCAGGGGGAACCTGCTCCAGACCAGTCACTGGGCACCACCAAGAAAAGCCTTGCTTCCTCTTCCTCTTTGCACCCTTCCTTCAGGTATTTATACAGTCTCCCCCCGAGACTTGTCCAGGCTGAATGGTCCCATCCCTCTCACCCTTTCCTCACAGGAGAGATGTTCCAGTCCCTTCATCATCTTCATGGTCCTTCGTTGGACCCTATCCAGTACATCCATGTCCCTTCCATACTAGGGAGCCCAAAACTGGACACAGTGCTCCACATGTGGCCTCACCAGTGCTGAACAGAGGGGAAGAATCACCTCCCTCAACCTGCTGGCAACATTTTGCTAATGCATCCAACGGAAATATGTCCAGAAACCTCATGAGGTTTTAACATGATGAGGTGTTAACTCCTGAGTCAACACAGGACACCAGAAGAAAGAATCATCAACCCACGAAAGAGCCCCATTCTATCTGACAACTGGTGTTTCATGTTTGAATACTCTGTTATTATTAGTGGAATCATTCTGGCGTAAAATGGAATGACAAGGTTGCTCAGATCACAGTAAAATTTTACCGGGCTTTTCTGCCTCAACTTAATACCTAGCAAAGCTTCCCCACCACAGTAAATTACCATAGTTTTACTCACAAGTTGTAAGAGTTAATGATGGTGGCTACTGACACTGTCAAGTTCTGGAGACCTGATGGCTCAAGAGGTGGAGGCATGTACTGCAGTCACCCCAAGCAACAAAAGGCATTTGGCCCCAGACTTCCCATCACCCAGAGATGCTTTCACCAGCCTGCTGCAGGGCACGAAGTGTCTGTACCAGTCAGTCTCCACCTCCTCCTCCTACATGAATACTATCTATCAAAATGCGCACATCAGCAGCTAAAATACTCCTGTTTGTCAAAATGCAGTGAAGTTCTTCAAGTCCTTGATGACAACCAAGTCCCTGTTGTTCTGCTGGTTTATTATGTGCCAAAATCTCCCAGCTCGAGTACACTGAGTTTACGATTTCAAGGGCAATGAAAAGTTTATAAACATTAAGCTGCAACAAAAATTACCAAAACCTCAGCATTCAAAGCAGCCTCTCACAATGAGGAGAATGTTTTCCATTTTGAAATTAAAGAATTAATTCTGCACATTTTTTTTCTAGCTATTAAGGGGGGAAAAAAAAGGGCCCGTGCAGAAGGGTCCACTTGGTTGGGTTAGTCCTAAAATAAGCTTTTTAAAGCCGAAAGGGTCCGATTTAAACAAAGGTACATTGTTAGGGGTCAATAGCTGCTATTCAGGGGAGGCTGGAACAATGCAGTTCAAAAAGCCCGAGGCGTCTGAAATGCAAATACAGCGTGTTCCTTGGCAAGGTAGCTCAACAATCCGGTATCTGTCCCTGAGCTGGGGGTACTGCAAGGCCTTGGAAAAAAAACAAAAAAGTCTTGGCAAAAGATACCTCACAAGCAATGCAAGTTCCAGCCACCTCCTGTGCCCAGCTAGCTCCGTAACTGGGCTGCAGTCCTCTGCCACGCACCAGCTATGGGCAAGTGACAGCCTGGAGAACAAAAGCCTTCACTAGTAGCTAGTTGATGGACAAGACTTGTTATACAGGACCCGCCTGAGGAAGAGCTTCACTCAAGGCATGTGGTGGCACCTTATATTGATCTGAACCTGTTCTGGGGAGAGAAGCCTGTAACCTGGGTTACTGCAGAGCTCCCTGACACGTCACCCCCCTGTAAGGGGGCAAACAAAGCCATGGAGCACTTCCTAAAATCCAAAGGTATTTATTTCTGTGAAGCAAGGTTGTGAAAGTATTTGGAATAGAACTTGCAGAAGAAGGGCCATATGCCATCATTTCCAGAGCAAATAAATTTTGTCCCAACTGTAAAAGGGAAAGAAAATATGTTTGCAAATCTTGCACGTGTAAGACCACCTAGAAGTTCCTAGTCTTCCTACCACATAGACTTTGCTGCTGAAAATGCACACACTACCTCTTACCTTCCTCTGTATTTTCTTCTGGGAGAGGATTTTTTTTTTTCTTCACTATTTGACATATACAATGGAAATCACAAAGTTAACTCAGAACTTTATCTCAATTAAGTAAAATAGTGGAGCATGCATTGTAAATCTGTAATTTAACAAGCTATATTTTGTACACATACAGACTGTATGCTGAATGAAATAACTGCACATTAATTGTATTATATATATTGCATACATGAAAGAGTAGATATTGTATAATAACTGTGTTCTCATTCAAGTGAAGATGCTACTTGTTCACATGTTGTAATGTAAAATTCAGTTGACTCATAAATGCAGTTGATTCAAAGCAGTTAAACCCACTTTAAATTAAGGGCAATGAACGTAGGTTATGCTGCATCTGCATTCAAAAAGTATTTTGCTATTAGGGCTTGGCAAAACAAAAGGAACAATAACCACTATGTATTTAGAGAACCTTTTGTTTATTCACCTCTGTAACTTGGCTCCAAATACAAAGTTCGAGAGACAGGAAGAGGTGTTATTAACTGGGTCAAGCTGGACATCACTTTTAAATATAAAAGATAAACCACATTTGTCTTGGTTCCTCCTCTCTACTAATTTATACACTGATGAAAAACAACGAGGGCCACAGCAAGAAAGAAGCTATCCAGAAAAAATATAACTTTGTTAATTTCATACTAATGAACAGTTTTGCTTCTGAAAACTTACCTTTCATTGTCAGCTTAGAACTACAGAAAATAAGTCAGTTTAGGCATCCAAAAACCTTAATATGCCAACTGCATGCCTGGCCAGACTATTCTGTGGCAAACTCATAAAGTTGAGTGGAAGCTGGATATTCCTCACCAACTTAACCAAAAAATTAAATGTTCAGCTGCTTAACCAGAATACCAGGTCTGTTCTTCCATACCTAAGTCCAGGGAAACAAAGAAGTAGTAGCAGCCATTTGCCTGATGTATTAGTGTGTAATTCAAAGTATCCATCTCCTGGCACAGCTCTCCTGAAGTCATAGACAAAAGGCTTCCACAACAGCTGGATGTCAGTGGTGGCTGAGAACTAGTCATATAGTCCATGTACCCTACCACCACACAACATACAGAAAGGAAATAAATGAATACTCCAGAAAACACTCTGAGATAGTGCCATAAACAGGCTCCATTTCTCTCCAGCCAGCCCAGCTCCCCTCTGCTAATAGTCAGTGATGGGCAGTTTCCGTCCAGGGACGGTGGAGTGAGTTATGGAGGAGGTCCAGCTGAACGGTAAGTCTCTGTAGATAGAGAGAAAGCACAGCTTTGGGAGGTATTTGAGCATGTAACCTCAATTTCAGTACTTTGAATTCAACTTCATGAACTGACCACGCACATAAATCTAGGCAGAAATTTTACCCATTGGGTAATATTAATTTTCAAGACACTGAAAGCACTAATCACAATTTCCTCAGAGACTGGAGGAGTAAACTACTAACGCCTTCCTCTCCAAAACTTTAGTTTTGAGTCTTGAACAATACTGCCTTGCTTTGCTGTTTTAAAGCAGAACAAAGCCATGAAGATGTTGCCGTGAGATCTAAGGTCAGTTTAGGGGGGGGTTTGTTTCCTGCAGAACAAAATCTTCTTGAAAACGAGATGTTTCTGTTGCCTGTTCATCCCCCACAGCAGATCAAAGCACCCGCTCTCCTTCTCCTGAGGTCTGCACAGCAGCTGCCGATTAGCCTTGAACAGGCTCCACCTCCTTCTGTTTCAGTAACTGGAGATACCACAGTACTGACAATGCCATACCACTTTAAAAACAAGAAAAAGGATTAAAATGTATATTACTGCTATTACTGACTTGAGAGGGAATTGGAGTAAATTTGTAAAAAGGTCTTCCTCAGCCCTCTGAAAGCACTAGCACTTCTTAAAAGGCTGCCACTTCACATAATAGGACTTTTTTTTTTTAATTAAAGAAAACCAAAACATTTTATCGTCTAGGTATTCCCAACACAAACAGCACAGGGAGATTACCTTCTGTACGTGCAGATGGACAAGCACACTCCCCGCTCCTGCTGCTGAGTGTGCAGACACACATTGCTACTGACCTTCCTCAGAAACCAAAAAGCAATTGCACTTCCCTGCTAGAGCTCTGAAGACACAGTTGCCAGCTCTTGAGGATAATGAGATTTTTACACTGCTAGGAAATAACAGCTTTATCATACCCTCAAATGCAATTCCAGCAGAGACCTGCCATCGAGTTGTTTTGGGAGAGTTACCAGTATTGCTACAGTCTGAATTACAACTTTCACGAGAAAGGTTTAAGCGTTACCTTTACATTTTGACAAGTTTTGTCAAATAGCTTTTTCACTTTCAAGACTGCCCAACCTACATGATGGTATCATGGCTGGAAAAAACCACAATGCAGGAATTTGGAAATTTTATTACCAGCTGCAGCCAGGTTCAATAGGCTCCTATGGGACAACAGTTCTTTCTCATGCCTGCAAGTTTAGGTAAAGAAATAACAGTTCTTGGCAGTGACTTGGCAACGGATTGTGATTAAAACCACAGAAATAAGAAATCAGGGAAGCAGGAAAAATGTATGGCTACTTTTCTCTATTTATCAGATCTGCAGTTTCAGGTCCTGCTGTACATCATCATCATCAGGTATCACAGACTCACCCATCACACGACACTGCCTTCACCACTCTCTCCCTACACCTTAGCTTGGGGGTGGGAACTTTAATCTGTTAAAACTCAGTAAGAAAGGTAAGTAATTAAAAAAGACAACATGTGGGCGAGGATAAGGAAGAGTGGGCAGTTACTGATGACATGGAGATGTAAAGAACACAAGGGAAAGGAGCCTGTGGCCTCTGTAAACCTTTCCACTACAGTATGTAGTGGCACAGGGGTAGCAGTGGCCAGGAAAATGACAAACGTCTCAGTACACTCATTGTCATCTTAAATGTAGCAAATAATTCTCCCCCCTTACTTGAATTCATAATGAGGAGTATACAATAGCCTCACAAAAACCTTACAACTTACCCTACAATCAAACAAGCCCAAACTGTGCCGTCAGATTTCAACAGCAGCTGCATCCTTGATGATAGCAAAGTTTTGCCAAGTACTCATATAAATGCAAAACTTTTTTTCCTGAAAACCAACTGAATTTATCCTCTCTGTATACATGCACATACTCCAATTCTTCATGCATGGGAAACAAGATTTATTTAACATCAACAGGTATTTTAAGTAAGGCAGAACCAAGAAAGTGCACATAAAAGCAAAAGCCTACAACAATATAGCAAGAGTAGTTATCCCAGCACGACTGTCCAAACAAGCCAATTTACTACATATCATACCATAATCTTTTCCATATCATCTAGTAACTACTTACACTGCCATGCAGCTCTTATCACTGACTTGGGGACAAGGAGAGAGCCTGCCAAAATGCCTGGAGCTCATCCAGAGTACTCAGTTGTGCTCATCAGTCTGAAATCCACAAGCTACCAGCATGGTAACTTTCTGCTTATGCTATAAGACAAGCTTATAAATTCACATGAAAGTGGAGGATTTCTAAATCCATATGTGTGATGTCATGCTAGCACCCTCTTCTCATTCCCTCCTTCAGCTACCCTCTTGGGACTTGTGTCTCAAAGACTAAATAGGGAAAAAATGATGGTCTTCTTCATTACCCTCTTTATTGGGGCTCAGACACACAATTTTGTTCCTCTTAAGAAACTTTGCTCTTAAAATCTCCCAGGTATGAAATTCGTCACCTGCCACAGGTTGCTAAGGGTCTCAAAAGCAGTTTTCACAGTTTTCACATGTGTTTGTTGTAAAACACACTAGCATTTTCTTCCACCTTCCTCTTGGCTCTCCTGCCTGAGCAGAATGCAAAGGGCAGGCCAAGGGAGCTGAGTCACGAGCACCAGTCATGTGGAGAGACCAACTGACCACTCTGAAAGAAGGTTTAGTTTGAGACTGCACTTGAAAGATGTTTCTCATTCACCATTTGCAAAGCCCATGGAGAGAGTCTTATTTGCAAATCAGGAACTCCTGCTTGCAAAGATGTATGTTTAGTCTCATTTTGAAACATTTATTTAGGAGGAACATCTTTAATTTGAGTACTTCAAAGCTGATTAAGTGAAAAACAAACCAAACCAAACCCCCAAAAAAACCCACATTCCTCTGACATGAGTGCTGAAGAGAGGTATTTACAATTTATTTTCATGAGACATGGATGTATTAGGCTCATTAGTCAAGGAACTGGTCAGTTCTTAACACTGTTCTACATGTACCTGGTCATTGACATTTTAGAAGAAAATCCCATATGGAACAATTATATAGCACTACTTTTTCCACAGATACTAGTTGTGCTACACAGGCATGGATATGCCGTAGCTACAGGGGCATTACACTGGTTCAGCCTGATTTGAATTCACAAAGCACAGGAAATTTCTGACCAAAATACATTTTCTACCATTCGCTGCTCTTCACCAGCCATCTTATTTTATTCTGGTAGTATTTATCAAAGCCTTGTATCAAGAAGCATCAGCAGTAAAATGCCAGTATTGCACCTGAAACCACACAATAAGAATTGAATTTAGCAAGGCAAGGATGAATCCTGGTTTCTAGGAAGCTCAGTGTTGTTGGGTGTTTTTTTTTATTTTGTTTTGTTTTGTTTCCCCTCTCATGCTATAATCCATATTAAGCAGCAGACTGTGCAAGGTAACAAGCATACTTAAAAATTATTCCCAAGAGTAATACACCCCAGCTTTCACTTTCCAAGTTATTGCTATCAAAGCACAAAAGGTTCCACTTTAGCTCTTACTTCCATATTGTCAACTTTCGTGATCCTTTGACAGGTCAGACAATATTAAAGGAATTTTTTTGTTTGTTTATGTCCCCCTGCAACTAAAAAAGTTTACAGGTGAATAATTTTCCTGGGTTAGGGTAGGAATGGGTAAGAAGGGAAACTACTCCCAGCCTTAATTGTCGCAGAAAGCTGAAAGATGAGAGCCTTAAGACAAAAACAGACCAATCCACACAGCTGACCTTCTTTGTAAGTTTGTTTTGTTTGGGGTTTTTTTTTTCCCCTCTTTTTTCCCAAGCTCCATATTTTCTTGAAATTACAACTAAGGACTTTGGAGAGACATAGTTCATATTTTGGTACCATAAGAATTAGCAAGACTGTATTCCAGGGCTAACAAAATAAGGAGGGAGAAAAAGGGAGTAGTGGACCAGTCAGCCCAGTTCTTTCATTCATTTATTTCACCAGTAGAAACACAGATTATTAAAAATAGGTTAATTTTAAATAGCAGGTCTTAACTTCTTCCTAAATTGAGCTGTTCTCCTCACATTGAATTTAGAGTCGATGGCTCAGCAAGCTTCTCTCTTCGCACCTTCACAACATGGTCACTACGTATCTCTGTTTCACCACAGGTAGGCAAGTATTTGAAGTTTGTAACCACACCAAGTTACTTCTTTACATTGCTACTTCATACTTTAAGATTTGGGTTGTTTGGGGTTTGTTGGGGTTTTGTTGATTGTTTTTTTTTGTCATAGTTTTTAATCAGTCTCATCTGGCAAGCTACATGGGGTTTGCTCTATAAACACCAGAACCCTTTCTCAACTCTGTCCAACTACTATGTTCTACACATTTCAATAGGACCCTGCATATGGGTAAACATCTGTAGAGTAATAACTTCTAAAAATTAATACCTAATGGAATACAGAAACCAGGAGGAACGGATTAAAACCCCTAGACATCTGGTAAATCAGGATGTCCTGTTCAGTAGGATTTCCAGCAACCCAGGACCTAACCATTCTTAAAAATCAATTCAACAGAAATTAATTCATCCTAAAAATCCAGGCTGTAACCAGCTTGCCTTGGGGAAGCATACCTCTCGATGTCCAAAGCACACCTGTGGTGCTTGGCTTTTACGAGCAGGTTTGGGAGATGGGACAATCCTTCACCAGAGGAACAACGGGGTGCCCCCGCGAATGGCGGGCAGCGTGGCACCCGCCCATGCTCCCCCTCCTTACCGTGCGGGCCTCAGGCCAGCACAGAAAAAACCAAACCTGCCACTGAAGTCCTAAGTTGCAAGGCTAACATTAGCAACTCCCCACAATAATTTGTATGCTGCAAACCACAATAATCACCGAGCAACTCCAAATTACCTGTCTGGAGATCACCAGATGGAAATATAACCAGTCAAGCAGATGTAATGGCACGCTTTATCATTACAGGCTAGAGCTGTGGCTTTTGCCCATGCCCCTGGGGCAGAAGGGCTGGTGGGCACAGCTCAGGGGTGCAGGGGATGCAGAGGAGCTGCCGGGCCCCTGGGCACGGGCTGAGCTCAGCCCAGCTCCTCACACGGTGCCGGCGTGGCCACCCAGCAGCGCTCGCTCAGAGCGGGGAGGACACGAGGTCTGACATGCCCCCACAGAAGGGAAGGGTTTTGTAACTCAGAAGGATGTTTGCACTTTATGGCGTTTGACATACAGAGTCTTTTGCCCTCTGACTCACTGTGGCTCAATGCCTTGCATACAGCAACAAACTCCATGTCTTAAAAACCAAAAGCAAGCAGGCAACAGTATTTTATCCTGGCAGCATGTTAAAGCACTCACAACCCACTAAGTAACACGTATTATTACAGTACTACAGAGAAAGGGGCAAGCATGTCTGCTGGAGTTATGGGAGCTTCAACCAGTGGGATGGCAGTAGGCACCTCAAAGAAAGAGTTCTCAGCATACACACTTTTGAAATAGATATTCTCTATTTTCAGAAAGAGTGGGTGGGAAGGCAGTTGAAGGGTGACCCTCAGATGCCCTAGCAGACCTGTAAAGCATCCCACAGGTCCACACAGATTGAAAAACAAACAAACAAACAAACAAACAAACAAACAACAGAGTTTGCACCACTTGCCATTTATTTTAGAATTAATTTTCATTCACAGCAGTTGAAAACATTATATTAACAGGACCCAGTGAAATTACTATACCTGTATGTAACACTGAAGATGTGTCCTTTCTTCTGCTTTCCTCAGTCCTCTTTTTGTTTGTCCTACCTACCCCTATTGATACTCTTGAGATGCCTGGGAGGAACCAGTCCCTGAGACTTTGGTTGACACTCCTCTTGGGTTTGGAGCAATAAGGAGGACTTGCTGTCAACTCTTCCCATCTCCTTCTTCCCTAATGATTACCACCTTCTACTTCCTGGGTCAGAAACTTGAGAAAGACTCACAGTAAATTTAACACTCAGACATGAACTGACAAGTAAAACATGGAACATTTGATCACTGTTGTATTTCAATGTAAGAGGACCTTCCCATCCCCTTGAAAAAAAAAAAAATGTAAGAATGTATCAGTGAAGGATAAAACCCTCTAACCTTAAATAATTTATTACTCAACTCAAAAGTCATTCAGTTTTTAAATAGCTCATAAACAGGATCTAACCTACCAACTCTAAAACAAACACCCAAGTGTCAATAAATATGAAATAACTGCTCCCAAATTATTTTCTTAAACCTGCAATCACAAGTTTTTAAACCAAAATAAATTGCAACAGGTATCTGGAAATACCTAATTCACTTCCCCAACACAAAGAACAAGGAAAATTAGGTGGCAGTAGCAGAAAAGAAATTTAATCCCAGCCCAGTCTCTCTCTCAAATGTTGGATACTGTGAGCAGAAGACTATCGAGCAGAGCTGATGTCCACTTTCCTAGAGACTACGTGCCACCACAGCAGGCTGCACTGTTGGTGTTTTATACCAGTGTAAGACATACAGGAGGTCCAACTTAGTAAAAAAGAGGGTTTGGGATCTATACCAAAGGCAACTTTACCTGAAACACAAGCTTCATTGCTGAAGTCAGAAAGCCATGAAGTTCAGATAAAAGGCAGCTTTTCCTGCATGCACTTTGAATGGTTTTGCACTTTATCAGCTTTAATCTTCTCTTGGAGACAAGGTGATGCTTTGCAAGGCTTCCTGCTGCAGAGCCCCATCACTACTGATGAATGCTGATGGTATGCAGCAGTTGCAAGGTAAAAAAAGTGGCCTGAAACACTGCATCCATTATATTCAGCCCCTCAAGGTCACAGCCCTCTGAAAAGCAATCTCCTGCTTTTGCTTACTCCACTTCTCCCTGAGCAGATATATTTCCTTCCAGTAACACCACTCTTATTGGCATATCTGTGGTGATTTTTCTGCACTTGTGCAGCTATAAAATGAAGCATCTGCAGGGCGAGTAACCCAAGTCATTAGGGCAAGTCATTTTTACTTTTATTGGATTTTTTTCCTATATATTACATATAATAAAAATTGACTCCTGTTAAGTTCATTCATCACTAAACTGCCAGAAGGGAAAATATTTATTAGAAAACCCAGAAACTGAGCAGGTATTTGTATCAGCAAACCTTGTCTTCTCCTGTCATAGACACTTCCATGCCATATGCCAGTTAACCTGTGATTTCATACTGCTTCCCACTTCACACCTCTAGACAAATCCTCAAGGCAGGCCATACAAAGCAGCTCACAGGTTCCTTTGAAGTACAGAAATGCACTTTTCTTCATGGCCTCTAGCTTCTTTCCAAAGAAGCTTAAAATCTGCACTCCAGCTTCCAGCAAAAAGGTGTGGCACGTTTCCTCACTCACAGGCACACCTAGAGACTTGACACATCCCCATTCCGTGTCCTTGTTCTCATGACAGGGATGAACATTTCCTGCATCACTCTGGTGCTATTTTGTTTTAAACTTCAATGCATGTTTGCATGAGCTAGTGATTGTTAACAGGAAAAATGACTACCTCAACCCAGCACTTGTGGCTGGAGCAGAACAAGCAGAAACAGAGCAGTTGTTTCTGTAATTCTTTTTTTTTTTTTTTTTCCTTGCATGTGTGTTCTACTGTACTGCAGGCTGATGGAAGATTCCACTCAAAACTAAACCACAAAGCAATCAGAAGAGCTTAACCAAACAGAAATCACTTAAAGTGTTAATACCTGACAAAATGGGCATTTATCCCAGAGACAAACGAGGAGTACAAGGAAATGCATCGTGGCTGAGGCCCTGTTTTAGACTGCTATGTCAAGCACACAGCAGTATAATGAGAACAGGGTTGAACAACAGCTGCATGCTTCAGCAAAGGACCTTCTCAGCCAAACAATTTTCACTACACACTCTCGTCTCCCAGAACTTCAACATGCATATAACAAGGTGGGAACTCCTTGCACCCAAGCTCTTCCCACTAGCCAAGAGGATTAGCTCAAGCAAGAAGTGTCGTGTCAGTGCAGCAGAGGGAGATTTTTTTTTTTCCCCACTTCTCCAGGATCAGGTCTGAAATCAGACTGTACTGTTTACTACCAACATGACCTACTTGGACAGAGACATCCACCTCCACTTTTTTTGGTCTAGATCCAAGGAGGAGATCCCATTTCACACAAAGGCTTGCCAGCTGTGACTAGCAGCCCTATCTCCACCAGCCTGCAGCTCCCACAAGTGCCAGCTGTGGAGAGTTGTGCTTCCCCAGATTAGAAAAGCTGATTCAAGATCAGAGAAACACCCAGCAGGAACACAGCTGCTTCCAGACAGAGATATTCAAAAGTGAACCTCAGCAGATTTTAAGGCTGGTGAAAATGAAGAAATGATGGTGGAGATGACGAAGGGGGTGTGAAAAGTATTTGCATGTGAAGTGTACCTTTGTGGAGATCTCAGGCTGTACCAACAGGCAGAGGATCGTGCTGCTAGCAAGAGCATACCCAGGAGTAGCCATCTCTTCTCCTATGGCCATCTTGCCTTCAAGAAGTCGTCATGTTTCGAAACATGCTATCCAATATCCGAGGCCACTCCCAGACTAACATACACCTCTATCAGGCAAAAGACAACATACACGGACCGTGCAGCAACTTCAAGTCTGACAAAGGCATGCTTTTCTCCTGTAAGGAAACTGCTCTAGTAGGTTTACACATCCCTGCTCTGCATCTCCCAGCTTCCCAGCCTCCCACCACCACCCCAAAGGTATGCTGGAAGCTACCAGTCAACATACTGGACAACAAGATTTCACGAGCAACCCTTGCTAACCCTAAAGCCCAGGAAACCATGACTCTTCTTCTAACTACCCCTGAAACTATGCCTACTCAGGAGCACAAACCTTTACATGGCACTTTATTTTACTGAGCAATGAATTAAATCAACCAACTCTTTTGTAAATGTCAGCCCAGACAATTCCATAAACATCTACTTCCCACAACATGGTGCAGCTCCCCGGTCTGTGAAAGCTGGGAGGAACTCACAGGCTTGCCATCACAAGGATGTGCTTTATTTATACAGAAGGTGACTGCACAGTAAGTTCAAGTGCAGTTAGCAGGGTGCCTAAGTTCAAATGCAGGTGTAGCACTCAAAAAGAAGCATTACTGATTCTTCCCTGCCCAGAGAGGTGCTGCTCCTTAAATAATAATAATAGAAGAACCCTAACAACAGGAGAGACAAACCCCAAAGCGTATGGACTTTATAGTATTCAAATGCTTGCACAAACTCAGACTGGGAATTTTCCATGACTACTTGACACAGTGCTATTAGAACATTTACTTACTCATAGATTTTTATGGTACTAAAGAACGCAAGCCTAAAACAAATATAAATGTCTTCCTCTGCCTAAACACAGCCAGTATCTTTTACTACTTCTCATACTAGTAGTGAAGTCACTCCTAGTATTGCTACACTGAGACAACAAGAACTATTTGTTGGGTTTGGGCGGTCGGGGTTTTTTTTTTTAATAGCTCTTAGGTAAAATAAAATGACCTAAATACTGTTGAAAAAACAACTTTTCCACAAATGCTGAAGCATGGAATTGTGCAAAGAGAAGCATTATTGGCGAATTACGGTAGAACAGAAGAGGATTCAGGAAAGCCTCCTTAGTCAAAGAGATCACGTGCTTGATTTCAGCTGCTATGAATGTGACACACATCCAAGAATGAACAAGTACTTCTTCAGCCTAGACCTCCTTTGGGAAAAATGCTCAGACTTGGCTACCCGGACGGGTACCTATCCCTACTGAATTACTCTCAGAAGTAAAATTTCAAAAAGAGTGAATGTTTTTAAACATGTTACCAGTTATTCAGATTGCTTAGCCAAACTGCTATTTTTACTGTTCAAAAAAACCCCAAACAACCCAGCCTGTTACCATTAATATCAGAATAGCAGAACATCTGAGAAGCATCTTGCTTACTATTACCAGAAAACCCAATTCCACATGACAGTTCTGCTGAAGCTCAAGCCCCTGCAGTGCTCCTTAAGTCTAGGACAGCAGGAATAATGGAAAGCCACTTACACTTTACTGCAAATAAACACTGCAGTAGCAATGTGCTCCTCCACTGCCAGCTCTAAACTAGCTTCCTCCAAGCTTTGGCTTGGCTGGTCAAAAAGACTTAGCCTTAAACAGAACCAATTTTCTTTTCAAAGAAGTCATAAATAAACTCAAAATGGAACAATAGCTTTCTGCTTACTGCACGTACTACCTTTAACTCCCTACGCAGCACATAAAATACTTCATTCTGTGGGGAGGAACAGAGACTTCCTCACCTGTAAGGAAACGCATTTTGAGTCCCTGGAGTTCCACACACTTTCACGTGTGCAGTGGAAAATATTGCAAACCATGAGGGCTACGTGCCTGCTCCGTCACCAAGGAAGTCACTCAGAACTTGGCCCTTTCCTTAGCACAGGCAGTAGATCTGGTTTTATTTGCATCGTTGCAACAACCTGGGGAGGGCAAGAGCCTTATGCACTACACCCCTCTACATGGGAAAAGGGGAAAAGATGTTGGAAATGGAAAACCCTGTAGTGTTTTGCTACTAGAGAACCGAGGCAAAAGCAGACTGAATTACTTGTTGAAGGCTGCAAGTCTTTGGCAGATGAAGTGATGCAGTTTAAATCATCTAAATCTCACCACAGCATTCACATGACATCATCTTCCCTCTTGCTCATGAGCCAACCTTCCTACAATTTCCCTGTTATTTCAAGTATCAACTTGCCTTTGTTTTGAAGAAGCGACTATAATTTCATCATAATTCTAGCTCCTAAGGCATACGATGAGCACAGCTAAACTCTGGCAGCGTGTTTATCACTGAACTGAGATCTTTTGAAGAGAGCACCTATACAACTTTGTTTTGGTCACGTTTTCAGTTCCCTTTCATCTTCAGATAGCCACGAGCATGTTTGTTTATACACAAATGTGACAGTCAGAACATCTGTATATATTTTCAGATATACAAATGCTTTCACGTTTTCTTCTCCTAGAAGTTATATCCCCACCTCATATTCACATTAGCAAGATCCCATTTGTACAGGACAGTTACAAAATCTGGGCCCATAGCTAGAAGTGTGCATAGACATGTGCTTCGCTTTAATTCCTCCAGATCACAGTAAGACCCATGTCAAACATATCCAACTTCTAGAGGTAACACAACTTCAGCCAACTTGCAAGAAGTTTGCTCAGGGCTTTCTTTGCCCCAATATGCTGTACAAGTCTGTCCCTCAGATAAATGGATCCATTTATTTATTTTTACATAAAAGCAATTTACAGACACACTTACAGAAATAAAATCTGTAATTACACTCAATGGTTCTTCTGTTGCAAAAAGAAGCTTCCAGCAGAAACTTCTGCCGGCAAGCTGACTCTTGAGGAGCGGGGGCTGGCGGTGAGGCACGCCGGGCCCGCGCCCACACCCGCCGGGCCCCACACGGGCAGTGCCGTGCCACCCGTCTCCGGCAGCACTGCCCTCCAAAACTCAGCTCCTGCTTCACTTCACACAACAATGCACAATGTCATACGCTGGTATGTCCTGCTTGCTACAAGGAAGCAGCAATGTCCAACTCTTCAAGTCTGTTTTCTGCACAACACCTACAATTTCAAGACTTTTTTTTTCCTCCTACCAGCAGCTCTCATGGTACCACGTGGTGCCTGGAGGACACAGGCTGGCACACAATTACCCCTATCCAGACCTAATGCAAACCAGTTTCTTCAGCAGAATTACAAGATACCCTCTCTCCTTTATTCCTGACTTTATACCCTGCTCTGCTTCCTCTCTGCTAGATTAAAGGAAGCATCATTGAAACCCAGCTTTCTGTGGGCCTATATGGCAGCAACTTTTGCACTCTTCCGAAGCCAACGATCTCTTAAGGTCAGCTTCTGAAAAACAAAAAAAAAATCTCCTAGGGAACTCCAGAGCCAGTTCTGAAAATCCGCACTACAAAAGTCACCAGTGGTAAATGTTCTTCCTCCAGCACACGCCATACACTGCATCGGTAAGGAAAGGGCTTGATGGCTTCATTTAAAAAAAAAAAAAATTGCTTAGAAATAAAAAACTCATTTCTAGATTTCCAGGAACAATAAAAGCAACAAAAGCAGCTCTGCAGTCGATGTACAAATAAAAGCAACAATGGTCCTGAAATGGGTCAAACACCATGGTAAGTTAGACGAGTCATGTGCTAACAAAGCCGCATCTGTGTGGAGAGCGCAGAGACACGATTGTGGCAGAAAACTTTCTGCTCCCATCCCTGATGGTATGGACATTGCTGCAGAGGCCACACGAGCCCTCCTGGATGAAAGGGTAACATGGCAGCATGCCTTAAGTGAGGCTGGTTCACCCACTGCCACCTACTTGGGAGTGACAGCAGCGATGCAGGAGGACACTTCAGCATGCAGTTTATTGTGCAAGAGTGGATTTGAAGAAGTCATGCTTGAAACATGGTCACCTACTCAAACAGAACTTGTACCAAGATGACACTGTAGTTACCTACTGGATTTTAGTAATTTTGACTGGTTACTGTTAGATCAAGTTTTATGAGTTTCCTGAATCCCAGCAGTCTTTTGCTGACCATCTGCCCCATGAAGAGGATATTGTCACCAACAAACAGCAGACCAGCCAAACTCTTCCCTCCAATCTTGAGTCAAACACCAAAGGTCCAAGGTGGCAAATTACCAGTGGAATGAAGAGGCCCACAAACTCACACACAACACTGGACACAGTGGAGGACAAACTGACCAAGGACCAAGGTGACTAGTCCAGCACCAACTGTATGGCCAAACACCACTGTGCCTTTCTCTGCTTCCTGCCAGCATTGACATCCCACCACTGCTGGAGGCTCTACCCACAGGAGGCAGGTGGGAGGGAATCCCTCCAGTAACTAGAGACCCTGCACAGCACACCTACCCCCTCCCCCAACACCACTATAATCACAGGCAGCCTTTATGCTGTTACCTTGGAGGCGGGACACCTGATGTTAATGCTGAAGGTGAGGGCACCTGGTGGTGATCTCCTGATCAGTTCCCACCCAAGGCTGGCCAGACCCTGGGTGAAAACCAATCAGGAGGGTCTTTCTTGCCTGGTTGTGGACATCACCCACATGTCAGCCCTCATTCAGGGCTGGGGTTTTAGGCCTCAGCACTTCAATAGGGTAGCATTTGCAGAGTCATAGAATGGTTTAGGCTGAAAGGGGCCTTTACTGATCATGTAGTTTAACCACTCCTGCCATGGTCAGGGACATCTTTTCCCGTAGATGTTCACTAACTTTTCCCACGGCAAGCTTGGACTTTGACATTTAAGAAGCCAGGTATCCAGCTAGAAGCCAAAAACCACAAGGTATTTCAGAATGTGCTTAATTTAAAATACATTGTGACTCTAATTCAGGTGGAGCTGTGTCCCTTATTCATTCTGGGATTACCAACCTTGCTGAATCAGGATGTCTTTACTTATTTTATGTAGATCAACATCAGAAGTTAACTCCCCACAGAAAAACTATACATACCTATAATATGGATGTCAAGACACCAAATTTTAGAAACCCAAGCCTCAACCCTTTCTCCAACAACCTGTTTTGGGTTTGTTATCTTCAGCCATGATCACATAGTTTAGCTAGAGATCACCAAAGCCCTAAAACTCTCCTGCGCCTTTAAACCTGCCCATGAAAACCCGCAGGCCTTTCCTTCGCCCATGACTTCCCCCTCCAGAAGCCACTATAGCAGCCACTTGTTTGGAAACCGCCAACGTCTGCTGATAAGAGAAGCAAAGCTCACGGCTGGGAACAGTCACCTCACCTGCGTTACCTGCAGCTCTGAGGAGACCTTTGTAACAGCTCTCTCAGCCACCACAGGGCTGCTGGGCAAAACGCACGCTGGGAGCCGCAGTGAATAGGACACTCAATGCCAAACATCTGACTCAAGGTAAGCCCAAAAGCATTGCACCTTCATTATTGCTTTCCAAGGGAGTCTGAGAAGTGTAAGATGCCCACAAACACAGTCAGCATTGAAGGGAAAAAAAATGACAAGTGTAAAAGCTTGGTCAACGCCAAGGCAGGAGAAATCGAGGTCTGAAGACGAACGTCCTAGTTCTGCACCCATGATGTCAAAAAGAGGTTAATTATTACTTAGCTATTCACGTAAGCACCCAAGTTCTTCACTTAATAAGGCTGCACCACAGCTAAGCACAGAAAGCAGCTGCTGCTTTAAACAAAGACTTTAAAAATGTAATCTGTGGGATCAGCACCATGCATGAGTAAAAGAAACCAAACGATCTGGACTGCACAAGGTGCCCCTCCGGAAAAGGTTAATCGCAACACCTGCAGCCTAGGAAAACCTGCCTCTCTGCTGAAGCAGCTCCTCAACACCATGGGGAAGCCTCGGGGCCTTCAGGGCTCCCCCAGGCTCCCTGGGGGAGTCTCAGCACATCGCTACTTCGCCCTCATCTGAGGCATCCTCCTAACCGCCACAGTAGGTATCCCCAAGGACGAAAACCAGCCTGGTCCTTCACAAAGTTGCACACCAGGTTTTATTTTCCAAAACACAAGACCTACTGATCCACTAGGCACACATTAGCTACTCCCTACACTGTTTCCATATTGCTCACACGATTACAGGTATTTCTTTAGAATAAAATTCAGTGTTTTGTCAACACTGTAAATGTACTAATAGAATAGAGACACTGGCCTGCAGGGAACACAACTTATTAAAAGTGAAATTATTCATAAATTAATGTATTTATTTCAGACTTGGGCCAAAGAGCTTTTGCCATTTACGCAAGTATACTTGAAGACCTCTCCTTCAGCAGAAAGCAGCACAACTGCAGCTATTTTTAAAGCTATCTAAAAAACAGCAGGGCATGACATACCTTACTTTTTACCACATGGTAAAGATGAAAAAAGGGGAACAATCTCTCCCTTTTACCCGCTTGAGAACCTAAATGAGTAACTCTTTATTTATAGCCAGTAGTGGTTACCACTTCTGAACTTAGGTTTTCTCCTCAGCAAACCACCTTTCCAGCAGGGAATTTAAGCTTTCAGCTATTCAGACATTTTTGTTCTTTTTGCTCAGTATGGCTTTTGAGTTGCCACAAACTTCCCAGGTCATTGAAGAATAAACAGTTGTCAAGCTTTTTTATTTTTTTTTTCCTGTTTCAGTTAATTCCAGCTACAAAAGTCAGAAAGAGGGAGAAGATACATAAACCAGTTAAATAAACCTGAAGCAATTCATAGTCATGTTCTCTCCTATGCAGGCACTCCCCCAGCTGCGCTAAATCATTTCCTTACATTTTAAAAATGGAAAAAAACACACACAATATACAAGAATGTTAGGAAACATCAGCCTTAGAAAGGAACAACAGATTATTATAAAAAGAAGGCACAAATACCACATTTAGAGCTGTACTGACAAAGACCAAAAGGTATTATTTTTCTCCTACTCCCCCTTCTTCATTTGTAGCAGAGAAAGGAAGCAACAGCAGACAGCATTGCAGCTGTACAGTAAAATACCAGCAAGTTAAATAAATATGCACACCCACAAAAACCACAGCAGCTTATACAGCCACAGCTTTGAGCTCATTGATACAGCCTTTTCTTTTTTAAAGTGCATACAAGGAGCACCTCAGCTTGCAGGTGTTCTTACACAGGTGAAGATATGAAGAGCACACTTCCTAATGGTCCCAAGAAAAGACTACCTCTGGCAGTGTTAGGTACATCTGACAGCTACCTCCTGAAATTTCTCACTCTTCTAATTACAAAGAACTGATAAAATCCAACTGCTTCCTGGAGAGCAAGTGGTTGCACCACGACTGCTCTTCTGGAGAGCAAGAACAACTCGCTGATTACTAGTTACTTTGGTATAGCATGTGGAACAAAATTAAGGGAAAAGAAGATCACATGACAACAAAATTAGAGTAGGAATTTCAGTGTCAATAGAAGTAAAGATGACAATTTTTACTATATAATATTGCTGCCAACAGAGTGGTGCTAAACAAATGCCGAAGTCCTAATTTTTAGTACATAAATTACTGCAGATTTCTCAACAAACCCCAGATTTCTCCAATGTGCCTATGTGACGCTATACAGAAGCATGTCACTGCTCACTACCACAAAAAAAAATGCTGAATCGCTACCCAAAGAAGAAGAATCCCATGACTAAATACTTTCCCTTTGCACTCAAGCACCCCACTAAGGGCTGCTAGAACAGGCCACTGATGAAGGACCACGGGACAGAAGAAAATGCATATATTTAGATACCACCTTCTACCCTCCACCAGCTACTACTGATGGCATCTTCACCTTAAAAGCACAGTACAAAGGCACCCTACTGACAAGGGTGTGCTTAACACAGGTATTTCATTACATTGCAACTACATTTATTCATGGGCTTTTGTGTAAAAAAGCCCAGGGAGTTTACTGCTGCACTAGGGCTGTAGTTAAGGTACTGAATCACCAAAGCAAAATGATGGCAGAAATGATACCAGAGGAATAGAAATTAGGAGCAGAGACTCTCAAAAGTAACACAAAACAGAGAATTGCCCTTTTCCTGCAAGTGCTATGAAACTCTGTGCCAAAATCCCATCTACCATCTGTTAAAACTTCTCAGATTTGGCATGCAAAAATGTTAGAAATGTAATTGCGAGAGGAAATTGGGGGCTGTTGCGCAAATTCTGTTTTCTAGCACAGATTGGCTGCGTTTATTTATTCCTGAAAATTGCTTATCAAATATCACACAGTAGAATCTGACTCCGGGAGTTTCAACAACAAAGAGCTCACTTCATCGGACACTCCTCCTGGTACACAGTCTGAAAAGCAGCAGGAAATGCCACCCTTCAAAGCCCTGCTGTGAACACCACTCTCATTTTCTTCTAGCGAATGTAACAGCACACACCAAACAAACCTACCCATCGTACCCACCACCAGAGAAATGTAATGAGGAGATAAACCCTAATCACAAAACCACAGTCTATATTTAATAAAGGGAAGGGATCCGAGAAGACGACCAACAAAGCAAGAAGTCTGACCTACAGAATCAGCATCTACTCCTTGTCCCGATGTGAACTCCGGCATCCTGCCAACCTGGCTCCTTTCTGAAGCACACAAAAATATACCCTAACCAAGATGCATAGCTGGGTTTTGACCCACTAAAATGGTCAAATAGGAATGGTCTCCGCTGCTTCTGTAAAGCAGATGGGTACATTAAACAAAGGGATTTGACTTTTCCTCAAGATAAACAACTTGATAAGAAAAACAATCCCATTCTCTTAACAAATATATTTAACTTCATACGAGTAAACATTTGAATGCCACACTAAACAACAGCAACTAAAATAGGACCAAATAATCCACTTCCGGTAAGGCTATAAACGTCGATACTTTGTCAAAACAAGGAATAAACTTCTCTTATCTTCTGTCCCCCAAACTAGGACCAGTTTGGCAAAGTGCGAAGGGGAAGCCTGAGAACCTCTCCAGAGAAATCCTGCATTTCTGTCAGCAAGGCTGGGAAGAAGGAAAACGGCTGTATGCAGTGCACAACATGAAAACCACGCAGGGCTTTGCCAGGAGCACCACCTTCACAGTCCAACATCATTTCAAGAACTTGAAATGTTCTCTCCGGATGCTGGAAACTCATCAAAATGAGTTTTCTAAAGCTTTTTGAAGGTTTGTAGGAGAGAGAGAAAGAGGGCCAAGGGCTTTGGGGTATTAACGTTGATGACAACTTTCAGAAATGCTCCACTTTGAAAATGCAGCTGCAGTTAATGACAGCCAGCACTCATCAACCATCCAGGCCTCGGGTCTTGACCTGAGGTTTTGCTACAGGCACCAGAAGCAATCCTGACTCTGAGACCATGATGGCAGGCTTGGGCAGCAGGGTGCCATTCTGTCACCCATGTCAAGCAGCTAAGAACATAAAAAACAAAACCCAAAATCATCAGTACATTTAACAGCTACCCCCACATAGAGGCAGGCATGCCATAATAAAAAGCTGTTGGGTGAAATTGCTCAGGGTGGGAACGTAGTTCTGCCCAAGGTTTTCCTCTGCTACGGTGTCCTTATGGCATCTCCAAAACAAAACGGAGACTCATATTAACACACCCTTGTATCACTAACCTATAATAAAGGATTATTAATAGTTTCCCAAGACTATATAGGAAAAGGCAACACTAACACATCAAAGTGCACTTAGCCTTTTATTTCCTGAGTCCTCCAACACGGACGTTCGGCCTGTGCATGATATCAGCCCAGAATCACATGTGATGGCACAGCTAGGCCCCTGAAGTCTGCTGCTGAGCTCTTCTCTCTTCCTTCCTTTTTCCACTCATTTGGAACAAAACACCAAAACCTAAATTTCCCAGAAAGATTTAGCCCACCTCAGAGATGGGTTAAAAAGAATATTGACTTTTTCAATATTCACCTTTGCTTAATATTCACTCAAAAATATCCAATGAGGCATGCCACAAGATGAAGATCAGACTTCCAAAGGCAAGAAAGTCTGATACCATAAACCAGGCAAAATGTCCCACTGGAGGAACTTAAGCATTTGCTAAAATAGATTTGCTAAAGTGTATTAACATACAAATATGGGAACTCTATTCAACCCTGCAATCTGGCAGGCCACTGGATAGTACAAGAAATTGATAGAGTCTATCCTCCAGGGTGTTCTCCCTCAGCACGCCATTAATCCTAGGAGTAAAAGGTGTTACACTGACCTCCACATTCAGGCTCTGCTCCAACATGCTTACATCTACCCAGCGAGGGCAGGGCTACAGAGACACAAAAAAAATCCAGCTTAAGATACATTGGATCTGAATTTTCAGTCTCGAGTTCAGAAAACCATAGAAGTGACTAGTACCTTTCACTTTTGAAGACTTCCATACACAAGAGTAAACTGCAAAGTTTTCCTCAAAGCCTTACAAGGGCAGGAGTGCTCTTTGTTTTTTTTTCCAGTTACTGACTGTGACTGCTCCTTCTTAGTGAAAAATAACTAAGGACAATTGCTCACTAGGAAAAACTACAAGATCTCATCTAGAAACTGCGTGTTAAACCTCTCTACAGAAGAGTTTACACAAAATGGAATGTTAACTTCAGTCAGTAAAACCAAACACACACCAGTTTCTGCCACGCTTCAAGTCTGAGCCAAAACTGAGTCTGTTCCTAGTAAGCTATTCAGTGAAGAAAACCATGTTGTATTATCATCAAGTTCCTCCAACGTCACTCACATTTGAGATTTCAGTGGAAAAAAAAAACAAACACCAAAACACCACAACTGAACACTCTAAACTATCTACCAACTAAGGTGGCTTTTAAAGGTTAGACTGAAAAACAGTCACTTGGCCACAAAGGAAAATAGCGCCTAAACAGAGAGAAAGTATTTGCATTTATGAGTAAAAAAACCACATAGGTGTGATGTGTTTACAGCTGAAACACCTCAGCAGCTTTCCCCAGTCAGTTACTGGTTTGCAGTGGGTGTCTGGCCAGTCATGGCATCCATGGAACAACACCCTGCAAAGGAGCTGCCAGACACCAGCCCCGAATCTGGCTCTACACTGGCTGTCCAGCTGAGGACAACAAGAACAAGCATAAAGGATATTTGGACCTACCTAAGATGACAGCCTTAACCACTGACTTTACAGAAATGTGTCTAGGAGTAGACAGTATGTTCTCCCCAGCACCCTCCCATGTCTTACAGGTGCATCTAGAAATCCGAGTTATCCTTACTCATTTCTTCTGTCCTAATGAACCTTTCCCAGCATACTTTTCCAACATAATGCTCAACTTTCCCATGTTGCAGAGTGGCAATTTATTCTTCAGCATGGATATAGCTTACTTCATAAGGCAGATCTGGAGATAATACCAGTTCCCATTCTGCATCCAAACTTTCAAAATTCTTACCTTTCAAAGAATGAAATATATGAGCTACTTGTTGGACGTCTAACCAAAAGGGTAATCCACTTAACTTTTATTAATCAGTGGGCTGCCCAGAACAAAGTTGCATTGCAATAGATATAACCAAAGGATAATGCTCAAATTTCAGACATACACAGGACAACTTAAAAAGTCTTCATAAGGTAAAAAAGCCACTATGCAAAATTTGAACCAATAATATCCAAAATACAGTAACTTGCCTCAGTTGTTGCCCCAACACCAAGCAATCCTCCCTCATGTCTCACTAATGCTTTAAAATGCCATGTAATGATAAATAACAGGAAGATTAAGAGAAATGAGAACATCTAAGCCATGACCCTCTCTGAGCCTGAAGTCATAATCAATCCAGCAAGTTTTGAGGTCACATCCCCAAATCTGTAAAGTAGCCACAGTTTGTGACCTAAGGGTGGTAATTCCTCCCCACCCCTCAGCAAAAAGCCTTAATTCACAGTGACATTTTACCTCCTGCCCTACCCGGCTCCACCTGAGACTGTTCCTGGCTCTGACCACAGCTGGGGACTGTGATTCACCAAGAAAAAACAGTGTCCCTGCAGCCAAGAAGGTTGATGAGATCAAACTACCCAGAGGACATGCTCCAGAACTGCAAGGAGCACGCAGTCACCAAACCAGGCATGCAAGGGAGGGAGATGCTGCTCCCGCTCCTTACAGGAGCCTGCAGCATGTTCCCCTGCAGCTGCAACCACCCAAGAGGCATAAAAAGACATTTCTTTTGCTATTTCTTTTAAGTTACATCAATATTCATTCCCCATATTAAAAGAAAAAAAAAAGGAGGAAATATAAGCAGGCATGTTATTCACTTGCTAGGGGTGACATCTGGATTTGTTCTCTGTGCAAACACAGTGACACCACGTGCACCCATACACACAGCCAAGGACCTACCTATTTTCCTTCAGCTATCTTCTACAGCCAAAACAAAGATTCAGGAGACTATACAGGTCTTATCAAGCTGAAACCCAAAATTCAGCTGAAACCACCACCGCAAAAGTGCAGCATAATTATTGATAAGGGGCCCAAAACTTTTCCCTCCGTCTTCTGAGGCATGCTGGGGCAACAAGAGTACTGAAAGGTTGCAAGAGTTTCTCAGGTTACTCACAGGACTAGCGCACTAAACTCTCCAGGCAACACAGAAACCTCAAGCTCCCCTTCCTTTCTGCTTTCCTCTTGCCTGGAAAGTGGTCCTCTCCTACCTCCACAGAGTCACAGAAAAAAAAAATCTGCAGCATTTCTGATAAAAGCTTGTACCACTTGGCTTCAAAAATATGTTGGAACTAGCCACATTTTCAAACACAATTCCATTTTTACCAGGCAGCAGGCTATGAGACAGCTCCAAACCCAAAAAAGAGCCAGAAAGGTTCACAATGACCAGTATCACTCATACACAGGGCTCACCTGTGGAAATGGAAATACATACACAGAAGAAAGTCTGGGTAGAGTGAAACAACTTACACAGAAAGTGCTGACAAAAACATACCATTACTGAAAAGACAAAATAAAAAGCAGTGAGGTATCACCAGAAAGTTTAAAAAAAAAAAAAAAAAAAAAAAGACCCAGAAGCAGCCAAGACTTTTGTAACAGTGGGTGTTTCACAGTTCCCCTGTATCTACAGTCTGACTGAACATACCTAAAAAAACCACGAGCAGACCCTGCACAATGTACAGCCTCTATTGCTAATTTCAGTAGTTACGTGTTTTGTAGCTTTAAGAGAATTCTTGTGCCATTTTACAGCATTTGTGGTGCCAGCAGGGCTGCTAGGCTCCAGCCCAGTGACTAGACTATGCTCCAGCTGCACAGATCTATGTTATGAAAGGCACATCTGAAGAACATGTAGTGGGCAGTTACGATGATGTGCTACCAATGAGCTGAATAAGACTTCCTGACTTACAGAAACAAACCTACAAAAATTTCTTTTCTTTCCAGCTCAGTCAGATATTCCTGAATTCCCCTTGAGACATTTTCCACTCGAAACATAATGCTCTCTAATTAACCTAAAAATAACTGCTGACAAAACAACCATCAGCTTTTAAAAAACCTACATAAGAGAAGTAGTCACATCTCAGAAACTTCAGAAAACGCAGCCAATATCAACGGCCAAAAGAGGCACTGTTCCTTCTTGGCATGACTTAGGTGCTTAGAAGTCCTCCAGAAACGTCACCTTTATGCCACTGCTTATGGGATGATGTTTTTGCCCCACGGTCTGAAATGCAGCTTTGCTGGCACAAGCTGCAGTAATATCACAGCCTGGAGCATAAAACCTCAAACTTGTGCTATCGGTAAGATACTTTGAACATAAACCAGGAGACCTCCAAGATTGTCCTAAATGTGTAAGCTACACTGTGCAGCACAGCCAGAACCCATGTACATTGATGCAGAAATTTATTAGCATCACCAGACTTTCACTTTAAGAGCAGAAACCTGGCAGTGCCAAGGTCACTTGGTTGCAGGAGATGGTGAGCCTCTCAAAGGTCTCTTTGACTGACTCTGTGCTGGGAGGCAGTGATTTTCCAAACGCCACGGCACGGGAACCAGGAAAAGTTTGCCACAAACTCTGTAACCAAAATAAGACCTTCCAGGCTCAGCAGATACCTCCTCTGACAGCTCCCTGAAGCTAAGCCTCAGAACTAATTTTTGCCCCATATCCTTTCCACAGAGGGAGGTTCACCACTTGGTTCTTCGGGACACACCCTGGGAGCCTTGCCTTAAAATAGGGTCCACAAACAAGTGTGTTCAACTGTGGAAAGCAGACATTAAAGAAGCCATTCTGAACTTGAGGTACCACCAGCTCTACTATAAATAAAAGCATGCCAGATACACAGCATCTGCTGTGCCTCACAGGAGACAACCATGCAGTTCCCAATAAGCCTCTCTCTGTACAGTGCAAGAGAAGCTACCAGTAGGACCTCTATGATGATGATGATGATGCTTTTAATACCCTCTCCTTCAACACCATCTACCTCGATATCCTAGACAGAAAGCAGGGGACATGAGTTGTTCCTCCTCCTTCTCTTCCCGATGTGGAAATTAAGGGTGGGAAAAAAAAAATCCTTTCTCTTCTAAGCTTAGCAGCAGCCAAGCACAATCCATCCCTGCAGCCACTGCTATGCACACTGTGCTGCAAGCTCCCCAGGAGCTGAGCATCAGTTTGGAGGGCAGGCCTGGACAAGATGACCTCCAGAAGTCCCTCCCAAACTCAATCACTCTCTGACCTCAGCTGGGCCAACAACTGCCACACTTCTCCTGTGACAAGGACAGCTACCATGGTTCAGTGTGAATCCCCGCATACAAGGAGGAAGATGAACTTGACTTCTGCATCCTGCTGGTAAGCACTGTTTGGGAACTTCAGATACTGAAGAGACACTTTGAGCTTCCCTCTCCTGCCTTTTTCATGCAAAACTTCCTTGTGGCCCTTCTCAGCCTGAAATAACTCTCCTCCTTCCCTCATTGCATACATTCCCTTTTAGCAAGAATGGATTCTCACTGGAAAAAAAGAAGTCTCACCTCAGCTACCACAAGGAGACTGCTCCCTTGCAAGCACCCTAGCTGTTGATAAAACATATGGGAACAATTCTTTCAGGCTGTTTTGAGCAACACAGCCAAATGGCTCTATTGCACACATCCATACTTCCAAGTATGGATCTCCTGGATTTCTACAGGTTTTAACACTTTCTGTATGAAAATATGACTATGTAAATACACTGAAACAGTTATGATTCCACCACCACCCTTCCTTCAAACACCAACAGGTAGCACGGGCTAATTGACAGCCTGAAGTTATTTTTTAAAGTTTTGGAAAACATTTATCTGTTTTTAGAATGCTTCAACATCTTCCAGCAATAAAAGCATTTTGGGGAGTAAGTTCCAGGGCCAACCCTTCTAGCCTAATTCTTTAGTCATAGCCAATTTTTCTTAATTGGTTTAGTTAAAAAACTGGGACAGGGATGGAAAGGAAGGCTCCTCTGTAGACAGGTACAACCACTTGTTGTCCTGTAAGAATCAAAGCTAAGGCAGTAAAAGAAGGAAACTGGACAGCAAGATGGAGAAGTCAAAAAGGTGTCAAGTCAAGGATGATGGCAGTGCCGGCTGATCAGCAGGAATCTGGGTTATCCCACACC
>NW_008616830.1:0-1938 GCF_000691845.1 Merops nubicus | reverse complement strand
GGAATGCCTCCCTGGTGACATGCACGTTCCTGCACCCCAGCAGCATCTTACCCAGCTGCCTCATTTTGTTCACTGAGCATCATCCTACACTAACAGCAGGTTAAAGTCAGCATCTAGCTATGAAAAATATGGGAGAAACAGTAACGCAGGGGTTTTTCTGCAACACCTCTTAGTCGCACACCATTTTCCTGCAGCAGCTAGACTGAAGGCACCCCTGGCTCCAGTGCAGTGAACAGAGGCTTCTTGGAAATGCCGAGGAACGACCCCTCTGCAGTGCCAGTACACACCCTTCTCACCCACCAGTTTTTCTCCAAAAATAGTTATACCAGCAGACTCACACTGCCGATGAATGAGAGCAGATCAAGTTTTTTACCTGTGCGTTTCATCCAGCTTCCTCTTTCTTCCACACACTACAACTGATTTTAACAAGAACAATAATTCTCTCAGATAAGTCAGCAAATATTTTCATAAAGAGCAGCTGCAAGATGTCTGCTACACACAAATTAAATTACCCAGCTCGTGGCTCAATCCAGTGCCTTCAACAGACATTTTCCTGCAGTAGCTGGGCCAGGCCCAGTGAGATTTCTACTGTTGTGCCTTACACTCCCTATGTGCCATTTACATATGCTCCAGTGCGAGGAAAGGAAAATGTTTATACTTATGAGTGGGGCTTTGGATGCAGATTAAAGTCAAGGTGCTATATTTACTGATCCTTTAAAGTAACATCAACATGTTGAAAGGGACTAAGTTCTTAAGAAAGATCAAAGTCCACATGCAGCAACCACAAATTAACATAAATACATGCCGAAATTCTAACACAGACGGGCAAAATTTACTTGAGTTTTCCCCAGGGCAAGTAATTTTGGCTAATAGGGGAGTCAAAACCATTAAAACTCTTCTTCACCTTTATTTAAGGCACGCTACAGTACTTTGTGTCAGAGCGAATGACTCTTCAGATTAATTCTGCAAGGCTAGGCTAATGCTACCATATTGCTCACGGCTTGCAAGCTTTTGAAAGGTGAGGGTTACATCCTCTACAGTGGGGAAAAAAGAAAACAAACCAATATTACTACTTAACTCAGATTTTTTCAAAGTTAATTCTGCATTCCTTCCTTCTTACTGCACTTGACAGAACTTTTGTTGTCTTACAAATGAAAAGCTAACAAGCAGTAAGGTGTATGACCTTCTTTTATTTGACTAATTCCTATTCCAGTAAACACATCACCTATTTCTCTTGTGGCAGCATCAACAGCAGCACCGAGAACACGAAGGAAGTTATTTCATGAAGGCAAAGGGCAGATTTGCAGCTTAATCACAGTCCTGTAAAGCAGATGCCTGGCCTGTACTTACAACCCTGACAGCACAACTGCTTCAGCAAGGGCTGCGATTAAAGCAATCATGCAGTCAGTCACGAGAAGTCACGACCCAGATGCAAGCTTTGCCAGCAAACTACAAGCACAACACGCGCACAGAAGTCGCTGCTTTAGTGCTGCACGCCTCATGTCCATGAGGCTGTATCGACACAAGGCAGGCTGTAATGATTTACTAAAATATCATTGTGCAATACTCGGCTCATTTACATCAGAAGCAGTCCTGAGTTTTGATTTTTAGCGTTTATCCTAAGTATCAAAATGTTCTTTGCTTTGGTTTCCTTGCCTAGCATAACAAAGTTGTCGGGATCCCCAAGATAGTTGCGAGGCTCAAACCACTTCCAAGAGTTAAGCCTCATTACTTCACAGTTTGTATCAGAAGACTTTGTCTGCGTTTAATAATGTACACTTTATTAAGGGACTTGAGAATGAGGCTGCCCAACAGCAGCTCTGCTTCTGAACCTCCGTGCTCTGAAGGCCCGGGCGGCCGCGCAAGGCAGAAGAGCACAGACCGCCGGGGTGTCAGGCTGGGCACCCCCGAGCAGGCGGCCCCCACAGCCCCCCGGCG
>NW_008616829.1:0-31110 GCF_000691845.1 Merops nubicus | reverse complement strand
ATCGGTGTCGGTGGAATCCCCTCGGGGTTTACAAACGATGAGTGTCGGAGTCGGGTCTGGGACCATCTTCGCTCTTGGTCCCGCAGAAGGGGCAGCTTGAACTCCTTGTGCCTGGTGGTGCTTCACTGCTTTTTAAAAGTAGATGATGTGTATTACTTGTGACGCGAAATAGTCCGAGTTCTGTCTCAGAAATCTCTCTGTAGCGTGTGAGGCTGTGGCTCCTTTGGCGTTAGGAGGGCTGGCAGGTCTTTGGTGGCCTCTGCCCTGCAGGGCTGAACAGGCACCAAGCGAGGTGACAGCTCCGTGTGTCTCGGCGTTCCCGGCGCCTTGTTGCTGTTTGTGGGCGGCTGGCACTGGGCAGCACCAGCTCAGGCGATGACATCTCCGGGCGGACGTGCTGGGAGCCTCGGGACCCGCGTTGCTCCTGCTGTGGGCTGGGTGTCCCTCCACTGGGGCATGGTGGAAACTGGGGCTTCTTCCCAAATGCGTTTTTGGAATCCAGTGGGCTGTGGGATTTGGCATTTTGCTGCTGATAGTGGTGGGGTCTGGAGGAGGAAAGCCCCAGGGCGGTGGCAGGGCCGTGGTGGAGGCTGGTTGCAGTTCAGCACTGGAAACTTTGTCACTCTGGATTTCGTTTTAGTGGCATGTGCTGATAGTTCCCTAGCAGCAGCAGGACCAAGTCCCAGCGGATAAGATAAGGGGTTCCTTTTCCTCCACAAGTGCTCCCTGCTCTTCTGGTGGCAGCTGGATCTGTGCAAGAGCACATCAATGTTCAGTGTGTTATATCTCCTCTGTTTCTAGAACCCTGCCACTGCCCACAAAGGCCATGGAGAAGAGGCTGGAGACCAAGTTCAGCATCAGCGTCCGATTTCTGTCACGAGACTGCCTGGGAAGACCTGCAGGGGAGCTGAGAAGTCTGCAGCTGCTCTACCTGTGTGCTTGCCTGTGTGCCTTGTGCTCCTCAGCAGGTGATTCTTCTGTTCTTTCAGGGACTGTGTCTGTATTTATTATATTTATCCCTCTCATTTGTGTAAAACATTCTGAGGGGAAAGTGAAATTATTTGCTGTTAGACGTTGTAGCTGGTTTAAAAAACAAACCACCCCCCTTAGCAGTTACTAAATGAGCTGCTGAAAGGGCAGAAGAGATGTGGGGCGAGGAGGTCCCCCCCATAGCCAGCTGCTGCTGTGAGTGGCCACGTGCTCAGCAGCAGGGTGGCTGGCTGGCATCCTCACACACGGTGCTGCCTTCCAGGCACCCACCTCTATCTCCCAGAGCTTCCTCTGAGGGGAGAATCTTTGGCCTTGCAAAAGAAACAGGTGATAATCTGCAAAATAATTTCATCTAAGGAATACTCAAAGCAAGTTGGGAAGGCAGGAGCACTATTTTAGCCCTCAGGTGTTTAACACTCTCCCCAAACACAGTATGTCAATAATCTGTATTTGCCTACAGGCAATTGTTGTGTGTGTTTTTTTCATTTCCTGCTCAAACTTGAGTAACCAAACCCCTGCTGAAGTAAATAACCTAGTTAGTGGCTTGTATGGAAATTTTCATGTAATGGATTGTGTGGTTTGTTTGCCTTTTTTGTTTAAAGTTCAGATTCTGACTTTTCAGAGCAACTCAAGTTCTTGTGAGTTCTTCAGAAGGAGGCCACATCATCACCCAGAGGTGCTATTTTTCTGGTGTGTGCATGTAGCATTCACCAGGTCCTAGTTAAGAAAGTTTACATGCCTTTTTTTGCCTTTTTTATTCAAGTTGCAGTGAATTCATAGATCTGTGTCACTTAAGCAGCAGAGTTTAATAAACTGAGGGGGAATTACTGCTGCCTAGAAATTAGTGTGATCATGCAGAGTTATGTAAGAGGAGCTACACTGACATAATTTGGTACATGTGGCAGATTTAAAGAGTCTATAGAGTGAAGTCTTTAATCATTAAATCTGATATCAGGAGGGATTAACTGCCTGGGCAAGTCTGTGAACTTGAGTTTATTAATAGTAACTGTTCTTGTCCCTTCCATTTCCTTGCTGTTCATCAGGGCTGTGAGCAGGATCAGAGCCCCTGAGCTCCTGAGGAGGGCAGTGGGTTTTATACTGATACACTAGGGAAGAAAAAAAAAAGACAAAACAATTAAGATGTGAGTAAACCTATCCACGTGCAGGCATCTTGTGATTTTTTGGTGTTTGTGCCAGGGTGGGTGGGCTGCTGGGGCTTAGGAGGGGTCTCCTCCTCAGGGACACTCCTGCTGATGGGTTTCTCGTGCTGTTCTCAGGAGCTGCTGGTGTTGATGCTGTTGAGGTGTGACAGAGCCCAGGGCTGGGCTGTCCCAGAGAGGTTGTGGAGTCTCCTCTGGAGAGATTTCAAACCTGCCTGGATGCCATCCTGGGCACCCTGCTGTGGGTGAGCTGCTGGAGCAGGGGGGTGGGATGAGATGATCTCCAGAGGCCCCTCCCAGCCCCTGCCATTCTGTGGTTTACTGGCCTGCTGGTGTGACCCAGCCTGTGTGTGGTCCTGTAGGGTCCAGCACAAGGAACTGGAAGGGACTGGGCTGGCTGCTCCCCCAGTGAGCAGGAGTTAACTCTGCTGGTTCAGCTGCCTTCTCTTGTTAAACTGAGTCAGAGTGGAGGAGATCCTCTGGAAATTCCCAGCAGCAGCAGTGTTCTTCAGTGTGCTTCTCTGAGTCTGGAGAGTGTGTGTGTCCATACACACACCTTTTTCTCTTGGTGAGAATTTCTCTTGCAAGAGATTCCCCACCACAGATACCTGAATATGGCCATTGTCCTTCATTTTGAACAAGTGGTTAGTACATGCTGGGTGAGGAAGTCTTCATAGGTGGATAATTTTAATGATTTAATGAGTACAAAAGCTGTTACACCTGCTCTGGTGTGCAGTGAAGTGTCTCCTCTGCCTTCCCCACGTGCTTTCTTTGGTGATATTGATAAAGTCATCAAAGTGCTGAGACTGTCCCTGTCCTCCTGCCCCTGGGGGTGGTGCAGAAGGAAGGAGAACATCTCAGCACTTGTGTGTCACTGAGCCTGGCTGTTAGCTGTGCTGCAGGGTCAGAGTTCTTCCCACCTCATGTTACAGCCATACCTGTTCATTTGCTTAGCTCTGCTCTAGTGAACCTGGCTATGACACCACAGGAAGTCAAGGAGTGGGGCATCAGGGATATTATAAATTGAATTCAGATGATTTTATTTTAATGGAGAAAAAAGCTTTCCTGTTTGTGTTGTGTCCAAGAACTCCATCCTTCACAGACAGGGAGCCAGATCTGGGGTGTATTCTCCAGCTGCACTACTCGAGGGTCCAGCAACACAGTTACATAGTAATCTTCCAGTGACCTGTTATCCGTGGGATGCTGAATGCAGCACAGTTTAACAGTCCCATAGGTCAGTCATCTATTTTTAGGGAGTCCTTAATCTGCAGAGCTCTGAATTTTGGAAGCCTTTAATCCATTGATCCCTGCAAGCACTCTAATTTTTCATGCTGAGGAAAAAAAAAAAAACATCCATATGCAAAGCAGTTGCTGCTTTACCCCTGATGTAAGATCTGACTCTTAAAAAAAACAACCATTTGACATAATTTCTGTTACAGAGAGCTCAGTAGTGGAGGGGGTGGTAGGGACAGGCCTTGCAGAGCTCTGCTCTGGAACATGTAACAACTTCTTAAGTGAGGCAATTTCAAATGGCTTCCCTGAAACAGGAACGTTTCTGGTTTCACTTCTTTTCTTGTAGGTGGCTTTAGTTCCATTATTATCAAAAAGGGTCATGATCCCTTTGGCTGGAGTGCAGATTGTTGCTTAAAATCTTGTCTGAGTACTGGGTACCAGGGGCGAGCACAGATGCTGAGCAGCCCCCAGTTTACTGTCCTGTACTCTTTCTTCTATGTTACTCCTGTGCCCTAAAGTCACCTTGACAATAATGATCCACTGTTTTAAATGACTGAGAATTGTCTTTCTCTCCCATCCCCTTTCCCAGATGGAAACTGGAACAGGTCTAAATGCGAGCCGAGGAGGATCCTGTTTGGCGGCCGTTTGCGACTGGGGGAAGATCACCATTTGCAGCTCCTGGAAGGATCTCATACCGTGTGGTCCTGCCAGGCTGCCTGCTGCCAGAACCCCTCCTGTGATGCCTTCTGGTTCTTGGAAAATGTGTGCATCCAGGTGAACTGCACCATGCCTGCCACGTGTGGTGCAAACAGGACTGGCTCCCCCGACTCTGTTCTGGTGTTTTTAAAGAAAGCAAAAAGCACAGAGCGCTTCTCAGAGCTTCCAACAGAAGGGGAGGTGAAGAGCTCGTTTCACAAGCACTTGGCCTGGGGCAGCCCTGTGCAGAGGGAGAAGAGGCTGCGGAGGTCGCTGCGGAGGTGGCAGGGGGGCAGTGCCAGGGTGGGAAGGGCCGGGGCAGCCAGGCCCACACCCAGCCCCAGCGCCGAGCCTGCGGCCGGAGCAGCCGGCACCAAACCCGGGGGCAGCCCAACTGGAGCCCAGCGTCTGAGGGATCAGGTGCTGAGGCGCTTGGTGGCAGACAGGCCTGTTCCTGAAGACCATCCAAATGAAAAGAAAGAATTGCTGAAAAATGGCCAGAATCCGAGAGAGCAGAAGGCCAAGAGCTCGTTCCCTCCCCAGAGCAGTGACGGGAGCAGGCCGGGTGACACAGGCAGTGCTGGCTTCCCACAGGTAGGTGTGACTGCAGGGGCTGAAATGGGGCAGCCTGGGACAGCCCTCACCCTCCTGCTCAGTCTTGCTTTATGCAGACCTAGACTCAGAACTGCTCAAGTGATAGGACACCTCTCTGGATGCCAATTTTCAGCCTCCTGGCAATAAGGCAAGGCCAAGGGTTGGCGTTTTTGTTTTTTTGATAGATTTCCCTTTCCCCTCCTCCTAGCTAGGATAAACTGTCTTTGAGAAAGGGAGGTGGAGGTCATGATAATGCTTATGCTGTGTATAATCACAGAGTGTACTTGCCAAATGAGAAGGAAAGGTGAGCTGGGATGTCAGTGGGAAGTGCCTGGGCGTTGAAAACTGTTACGTGTAAAAATACCTTTTTAGATCCACAAACCAAGCTATTTTCCTTTTGAGTGCCTAACTGAGGCAGTTAAATACCTTTTTTTTTTATAGACTGCTATGTAGAGTTTCCAGTGTGCTCTCAGGTCAGCCTGCTTGCTTGAGTTGGCATCTTAACGCCAGCTTTTGTGTTCTGTTTTTGAAGACTGCTTCAGCTTCTCAAATTCACCAACGTTTACCTTGGCATTGGCTGAATGAAGCCAGTTTAGTCTCTGCTCCAAACACAGACAGTGTTAAGCTAGTAAATTTAAGCCTTATCATCCAAAACTGCCCATGCACTCCTGATGGTGAAACAGAAAGAATTCTGCTTAGTGAAACTGTTCCTTAAATACATTTTGCCACATTTCTAGGACTTGGCACTGTTGAAGCCTGATGCCTTTTCCTGTAGTTACATTCTTGTTCTGAAACTTGACTGAATTAGTTTCCCTCATGTTCAAGCCTTGGTTCCAGGTAGGGCTGTGCCTGGTCTGAGCCACCACCCAGCAGAGCAGGATGTGGAGAGCAGCCAAGGGACACTGCAGAGTGCTCTGGGGCAGCCTGGGTGTGAAATCATGTACTAAAACTTGACAAATGTTTGACTTTCCAGAACCCCGTAGCATTTAGGGCTCACTCAGGATCTCATCTTTCTCTCCCCCCTGCAGTACTGCAGCATTTCCATCCTGCCTGTTCTTTCCTCCTCCTAATATTTGAGATTTACAGTGACCTCATTCCCTCAGTTTTGTTATGCAATGTTTAGGGAGGCTTCTTCACAGCTAGTCTTAAATATCTTGGGTTGCTCCTGGGTAGCAGTTGTTATATCTCCCTGCTTGTTTTGTTGCATTCTGAGTTGTCATATTATTACTGTTCAGTACCTGTCCAGGAAACTGGTTGCAAATACTAAATTACATGCATTAATCAGCTTCTAAGACCCATCTTTAGGGAGTGCTCCTGTTGTCATGAAAGTGCCCTGTTGGATGTATGCTGGGGAAAGCTTTTTCTTTTCCTTACTGGTTTTTGCTAGGAAGAAAGTCCTTAACTCTTGACAAAATGAAGGTTTGTCAAAATAAAAACCTCTTACTAACATCTGTTGGCTGTGATGGAATTCCTGGCAGTCACATTTTTGAGGTTTAGGATAGTGTTTTTGAGGAGGAGAAAGAATTAAAGAATCCACCTTAATGGGAGTATTGAGATGAAGCTGATCCTGCCCGGCCCTGGGCTAATTCCTTGATTATTGAACCATCCAAATTTCACCTGCAGAACAAGGCAAGCTCTGCAGCTGTCCTTGCCTTTCTGATCTGAGTCTGGTTTAATTTAGGCCAAGGATATAACATTGAAGGCTGTGGACTTGGGACCTGGCCAGCCTGTGCAGGAGGGAGATGCTAGAGCAGGGAGTCTTCCAAGTTTGCATTGGTTATGGGCCAAAAGAAGTGAAGTTACACACATGCTGGAATCAGTAGAATTTCACTTGGGCTGGGTTTGGTCCAGTACAGGGAGCACATGGCTTCAGGAGGAGAGTACTGTGTTCTTCAAGAAGATCTAGAAGGTGGGGACAATGTGGGTTCATTACTGCATGCCAAGCAGTTCATACCTGGGAGCATCAAACATCTGAAGTGGGAAAAGACGTCTGAGGTCAAAGTGACTCTTGACTCCTCTCTAGGAGGGGAGAAGTGAGTGTGTGTGCTCCCCTCTCCTGCTGGTGAGCTGGTGAACGTGTGGAAGGCAGGTCTCTTCCACTGCTCCTGGAGACTCAGGGAGGAGTTGAGGTGAGGTTTTAGGTAAACGTTGCCTCACTGAGGTTAAATTTTCCTCTTGCAGTTCCAGTAGCTCTGTAGCCATCTGCAGAGTCCTTGGCTCACGTGCAGCTACCATTAATCTGTGGTTTTACTCTGTCCACATGACAGAACCAGGGGTGGGTGAAGGAGGCTGTACCAGGTAAACCACAGTGCACCCTGCTCCTCATCCCCTCACTGAGGGGAAGGGATTTGTGCTTTATCCATTAAAGTGAGTGACCTTTTCCAGGTGCCAAATGTTTTTTTCCTGCCTCGTAGAACTACTCATTGATTTGAAAATGCAGCAATGCATTTCCTGGCCAGTCAGGAGATGTTTCAGTGCAGCACTGCAGCAGCTCTGCAGGCAGGATTCCTGCACTCACAGTTCTGGCTACTGTTTGCCCTAGCAGGGCCAGTGTTTGAGTCTTGCTGTCCTGCTTCCTGCTGGTTCTGGGTGCTTTTTACCGTGTGAGGAAGGAGGAAAGGTCTCTTCACAACCACCATGAACTCTGTAATTATTTGTGACATTACCTGTGTTTTTGTCAGACATGACACTTAGTGCAAACAACTGAGGGTGCAATCTAAGCTGAAAAGAGCCTATTTTGTAAATTCAGACCAGGCTTAACAAAGTAAGGCCCACTGAAATAAAAAAAAACGATAATTACAGGACATGCTGGTATTTTTTAAAAAAAAAAAAATATAATTACAGGACACACTGGTATTTTTCTTTCAAGTGCCTTTTTGGTGTGGGTTCTGATGCACATAGCTACTCTAGTTCCATCTTACAGGACTCTCAGACAGGGAGACCAGGTCACTGTTCCCAGGCCAGAGGCAGTTAGGGGTTGGAATCAAGTGTCTGACTCTCCTATGCTCACTCTGGCCAATATGTCACTTCTGTTTTCTCAGCTAATAAGATAGGACAGCTGGCAAACTTCTAGTCTCCTCTGCGTTTATCCCTAAGAATGAAATCTTCTGTTCTTTGCTTTAAAGAATTTAGGGTTATGGAGTAAAGATAAGAAATGTCTCAGCTTGCAAGCATGAGAGGCATTTTTGACTGTTGTGTTGCCCCAGGCAAAGCTTATCTAATTGAAGCTCTCTGCAGACATTTGGCTGTCAATTCATTCTGAAGACTTCTGGGAGGAAGAGGATCTCTCTTAACTGTAAAGTAGGGGGTTTTAGGCATTAAAAAGTGAGTCAAGGAAGCATCTGGCTCACTGAAAATATTACCAAGGAAAGTGGAAACGAGGCTTCTGTGCCCAGGAGGTGGATGCTGGTCTCCTGCACGTTGTTTGTGGTGGTTGTTTTTATGACCCCTCTGGGCTGATTCTAGCTAAGTAAAAAGTGATTTCTCATATTGGTATGAAGTCACAGAGAATTTCTGCTCCTCTGCCTTTCCTAAGAGTGTCTTGAGTGTCTCAATTGTCCAAGTTTCTGCCTGGCTGTTCCTCTCTCATCGTGCCAGCTTTTCTAACTTTATCTTACTCACGTGCTTGGTGAAAGGGAGTTGGTGTCCTGAGCTGCCCAGAGTTATGAATGGGGGTGAGGTGCTGCTGCTTGGGCCAGCCACTGTCCTGAGGCTACTGGTGAAGAGCAACACAGAGCAATGTGCCAGATTTTACCTGTCTTTGTTCCAAAGAATCCATAGTTTTGTTAAAGATAAAGGAAACCCCTTGAGTAAGCAAATACAGAAAACCAGTTTGTCAGAAACACTAACAGATAGTGTTTGATTCTTTGGTCCAGAAACCTCAGATGTTAATCACACAGACAAATGAATTCGGATGTTTTAAATTCTGTGACTGAGGGAAAATTAACTGAGATTTGAGGGGAGGAAATTAATTGCCCAGGACTGGAAAAAAACCTTGCAGAGAAGCCTTCAATGCCTTCATTGCTACTCTTGGCCTGGCTGGCTGTTTAGTACGTGCAGCACAGCTTTAGCTTTACAGCTGGCATTTAGTGTTTTCTGAAGCCCAGCACATTTACTGACCAGGATGTTGCCCACCGTGGTCTAGAGCTTTATTTCCAGTTCCTGTTTCCTGGACAGAATGGCAACAGCAAAGTACAAAAGCTTGAGAATATTTCCTCCCAGATGAGCTTTTAATCAGCTCCTCTAGTGAGGAGTAACAGTGGGCAATTCAGCCCCCAAACACTTCCCAAATCAAAGATGGTAAATTGTTTAATTTTAAATATTTAGCAGATGTTCTCAAAATAGAGACAGCTGAAGAAAAATGTGCTACACACATGTACTTCATGGTGGAAGGTAAATTGTCAAGCACATTGCCTGGCAGGCTAAGAACTGGAATGGGGCTAGGTACTGTGAAAGGAATTTTCTGATGAAGGGAAGGAAATTGTTCCTGCCACTTTGATTGTTTTCAATCAAGTGGCTGATGCTGAATGGATGGGAGCAAACTCTCTGCCTGCCAGCTCAGCTCCCTGCCCCAGCAGCATCTCCTGTGGCGTGCACACAGGGAGCTGTTTCTCAGGTCACCTTGAAGAGTCATCCTGAAATACAATTCCTCCTGCTGCAATGATCCGTTTCTTACATAAAAATGCCATTGCAATCCTCCTGCTTTGTGCCTGCCAACTGCTCAGCTTTAGAAAAAGGAATACATGGCCAAAATAAATGGCCCAAATGAACCCCAGTTCCTGGTCCCTGTTTTTTGATGCTGTCATATCCCACCTCTGTGTTCTTTTAGCTCCAGTTACTGCAGTTTTGAACCTAGACCTTCTGTCACGTTTGACATGTCAGCAGCCATTGAATTTAAGATTATGTAGTTAAATCTATGGTCTTGATTGGTGTTCAGCTGAGCTAGAAGTGGCCTGTATGCTGTGATTGAAGAACGTGGAGAAACAATTCAGATGAGGGAAGCAGTAGTAAAACGTCTTGTTCCTTGGAAAAACAAACCAGGGACTTTTCAGCCTCCTCAGCTGGAGGAGGTGAAGTGCACTGACATTGTGTTCAAGTCAAACTAAGACAACTTCTTCCTTCCCAGATCCACACAGGAACATCTGCACCAGAGCCACTGGTGTTGACTACATTCTCCAGCCCTGTGGCCACAGGGAAGACTGAGAAGCCCGGGCAGCCAGATGATGCTGTGGTCCATCCTCACTCCTCAGAGGTGTTGCCCACAGCCAACCCCATGCCAGTGAAAAGCACAGCAAAGCTGGAGGTGGCTCCTTCTGTGCCAAGTGGAGTTCCCACAAACGGCAGTGTTTCTACCATCCAGACCAACCCTGCTGTGTCCCCAGGCACCACTGCCCCCACACCAGGTGAGAACATGCAGAGCTCCAGCACGTGTCACCCATCTGTCCAGGTTTTGGTGACAAGCCACTGCAGCACTGAAAAATATGGGATTATTTCAGAAATTGTTATCTTTGAGGTGATAACTGAGATACCCATTTCAGCACACGTGCTGGTTGGACCCCAGTAACTCCTGAGGTCTGAGAGTGGGACTTTGGCATCATAAATCTGCATGTGAACGTTGGATCTGTTTCCAAGAACAGCTTGAAAGTAATGATGTTATCTTAATTCCCAAAATGAAAGCTGAGATGTGGTGCAAGGCAGAGCCCTGTGAAGCATTCTGTCAGTAGTCCTGGCACACTGCTATCTGTCAAGCTGAGATGAGATCTTAATGTCTGCTCAGAATGGGATGTGACTGATTCTTTTCTGTCCCTGAAATGTCAATGCACAGTTCAGCCATGGAGAGCAGTGTACTTGGCCATTAGCCCACGCTTTGCTTTGCAGCACTATGATGTTTCTGTTCACACTGGTATTCCTTAAAACAAACTCTTTAAAATGTATAAAAGCCAAAATGCCCTTTGGGCAGCTCTGTCACTCACCCAGGCCATTAGCTCACCCTGTCAGGATCTGTACCTTCAGTGAATGCTGTGCACTAGTTGGGTGGCATCTCAAAATTCACTTAATCCAGTTTGCTGAGGTATTCACAGCTGAATTTCTTTTGAATTTAGGGTTCCTTTCCCTTACAAGGTAACGAATGGAAAGCCTAAAGGAAACGCTGCATCCAAAGTCATTTTTGGCAGGAAGCTCATTGGATGCTTTTGCTAACAAGTTAGAGTTCTTTTTAAGGGCTTACCCCAGCTAAAACTGGAAAATATATTTTAAACCTCTCTAGTGGCTTGTGTTGGAAAAGTAACATAGTCAGGGCCCCCTTGTTTTGCTGGAGAATACAACGATGATGTGAAGGGTGGTTTTTCCAAGTGGGGTTTTGTCTGTTTGGGTTTTGTGTTTTATTTTGTTTTTCCTACTGAGATCAGATATTTTTTATGCCTTGGAGCTCTTTGCAGCTGAAAGACCAATGGAGTTATAACATCCTAAGATCTGAAGTGTTTGAGAGGGGGGGGAAAAAAATGTTGACATTTTTTCTTTTAGTTAACTGGTTAATTCCAGTAACCAATAAACAGATGGAAGATAAGCTGAATGTTTTATGACATTTTCCCCATTTTTTTTAACCTGGATTTTTTGTGCCTATCTCTGAAATGTTGTCTTTGACAGGGTCAAATTACAGTAAAGCAACTTTAGTTCTATTTTTCTCTGCATAATTCCCAGGCCCAATAATAAAAAGACAAAGGAAATGGGAGAGAAAGAGGAGTATGAGGAGGCTGAGGGGTACTCTTAAGAAATGTGATAAACTTTGTTTACCTTAACACTAATAAAAATGTCATGGGCCATAGTTTTCAAGTCTTTACCCTCTAGTCTTTAAAACCAAACTACCCATCAATTTATTTGAAATGGAATAGGAAGAAAATTCTTAAGCAGAGGTTGAAAAGATAGAAATAAAAGGAACAGGTTTGTATTTTGAGTCTCCATACTCAGGGCAGTAGCTATGCAGATTTAAAAAAAAAAATCTCTTTGGCCCCAAGCAGTTTTTAAAAAAAAAAAAAACCAAACCATGGATTCTTCATGTATTTGTGAAGATCTGGAATTGCAGGTTGGTAAATAGCAGTGTTTGTCATGCTGTGCCATGAGGCTGCAGCTGGGTTCTCTGCTGAAAACCCGTCAGGTAAAATCCTTCCACGGGTGAATAGATTCCCCTGTACAGGGCCTGAGGGTCGTGTTTCAACTCCTTACAAGAGGAGCAGGAGCTGCACAGTATCTGCAAAGAAAGAGAGATGACTGAGTAATTTTGGGCTTGTCTCAAAGTTGTAAAACCCCATTAGTGCTTTGGCTCTAACAATGAGAAGGAAACCTGAAACGGGAACTATATTGAGTGACGGGGTGTTTATAAAATACACTCATTTGTGGCTGTCTTCTATTCCACAGACTGAAACCAAGGTGGCTTTTATGTACATATTTAATTTTTTTTTTTCTCCTGTTTGGCTTTCAATTCTGTTTCTCCCTCTCAGCTATGAAGGAGCTGGTGGTTTCTGCTGGAGACAGCGTTGAAGTGACCCTGCCAAAGAATGAAGTTCGGCTGAACGCGTTTGTGCTTCCTGAGCCACCACCTCGTAAGGCTTCCCTGGGAATTCTGCTGAGGGCTTGTGCTGGTGAAATGGCAAATAGGCTTTATACATGACATCAAACAAGGACAATCTCAGAAATGTCTTTTATCAGAGAGCACTTCCCTGTAGAAATTCTTCAGCCTGTGCTCTTGCCACATGCTGCCTCTCACAGAAAACAGCGGGAGAGAAAACACTGCAAGTGCTACAGAGTCCTTAGATTTGAGAGGTGGTGTATTCTCAAAGCAGTGGATCTTCAGCATCTCTTTGTGATGTTTACCAGTAGGTGACAGGCTGTCTTTGCAAGTGATCTCTTGTTTGGTGGATTGAAATCTACCTGGGGGGATTGACACGCTGAGGGACACGTTTCTGTACGGTCCTCGTTTCATCATGCAGGCTGTTCACAGGTATTGGCAAAGTTCTCACCTGTAGCTCTGGCCACAGGGCAGTGGGAGGCTACAGAGGAGAGGCAAGTGTGTCACCTTGTGCAGCAACAGGGATATGTGTGTTCCTGTTCAAAACCTGGCCTTACTAGTGTCTGCAGGATTTGAGGGCATGATAAGACTTTTCTCTCCTATTATCCTGGAGCTGCAATTGTTCCAAAGCTTTTTAATGACTTAGAGGCTGAAAGATGGATTTTTGGCTTCAGAGTAAATGTGTTTAGAAGCACAGATTGTCTCTCTTGCTGGGTATATTCCCAAAAAGATGCAGCCCAAATTCCAAGCTGTCTCATTTCTCCATAGTGCAGCAGAATGTGCCTTGTAAATGTTTAATACCTCTGCTTTTCTGTGGCATGGCAGAAAGGCAGTCTGTTAAAAATAAACATCTGGTCTTTTTTTTTTTTTAAGGAACCACTTATTCCTATGAGTGGGAGTTGATTACTCATCCAAAAGACTACAGTGGAGAAATGGAAGGGAAGCACTCCCAGACCCTTAAGTTATCCAAGGTAAAGCTTTTGCTGCTTTGTATCCTGTTGTGTTAAATGCCAAGTGGAGAAGATGGGGACCCTGGCATCCAGGGAAGACTTGTGTGTGATTTCAGGATGAATAGGAAATTGTGAGGTGGGCAGGCAGCCAGCATTTGACTGCAAGCCCTCTTCTAAGTCTCTTATAAAAAGGAGATTGATCTGGCAGGAGGCAAAGAAGAAATTGATTTCAGGATCTAAAAGCTGCCCACAAGCACTGTGTCAAGCCATACAAATGGCACAATTCAAGATTAACAAAGGGTTGTGAATATTTCTGCTGCTGAAACAGTGTGATGGTCTGTTTAGGTTTGAAGCCTTGTACTACCCCTTGAAAAAGGGACTTGATTCCATAAACAAGAGCTGGGAAGGACCTTGTAGCATGTCCCTGGCTGCTGCTTTTAGACAGCAGTGAAAGGGTTGCTGGTTTCTGCACATGGGGATTCTTAACAAGGAAATGGCTTGAAATATTGGGTGAATATGCAGTTCTGAATATACAGTATTTATGAGACATTCCTTTGAGCATCTTGGATTCTGCTGCACTGAAATCTACAGGTTTTAGTCCTGACACCATGCCAAGAAAAGCCCTTCCAAAGGAGCCTGTCCACCTCTGTCAGGGCTTCAGCCTTTTGGATATCGTGGTTGTTTGGCACCTAGTCCTCCACCCCCTCATCTTGGTCCAGCAGTGAATGATGGAGGGGTGACTGCCTGACTTGTATCACCTAGAAGGAAGAGAAGAAACAGTTTCCTTTGTAAAAACATACAATAAGATTCTTTTTTTTTTCCTCTTACATGCAGCCTTTTCTCATCTCAAATGCAATCTGCTAGTACAGATTCCTGTGGCCAGACAACCTGAACTAATCTCTGTTATCTCTCTGCCATTGGCATACTGTTGCTAGAAAATAAAGCTTGACTGACAATCCTGTGGTAGAAAGAAATACTAGCCTTTGGTTTCTGCAGAGCCATTGTAAACTAAGTGATATGTTAAAACATTTTGGCACGGAAACCATTTTTTGTTGTGTCCACGCAGGCTGAAGTATAATTGCCTGTGTTTTATGCTGTTAATGTGCTCCTGTGCCACAGCACAATAACTTGACCTTCGAATAGCTCTTGACAAGGTGCTGCCATCCTGAAGGTAAATAATCTGTCTTTGGTTCAAGCTCACTGTGGGTCTGTACGAGTTCAAAGTCGTCGTTGACGGGGCGAGCGCCCGTGGAGAGGGATACGTGAACGTCACGGTGAACCCGGGTGAGTTGGTGGAACTGCATCTTAACCTCACCTGCCTCCCTCAAACCATCCCACCTGGGTCGTGTTGTGCTTTGACTGGACCCTGGTTTCACACAGTGAGAATTCATTTTGCTGTGAACTCAGGATATGTGTATGAAATCATTTCCAACCACTCAATAAAGGGGCCAGAATACCAATAAGAAAGTGCTTAGCCAATGCCTTGTCCTGCAAGGCCACTGCAGGAAAACTCACTGTAACAGGGTGAAAAGCTTATAGCAGCAGGAGCAGAAAATTAAGAGAAGCCAGAGCTTTGAAGCTTCTTTGGAGGTTCTTTTGTTCCCTGTCCAGTAAAGAATATAATTCCCAGCCACAGGCAGGTGAAGTCAAATCTTGTTGCTTACTGTAAGATGTGGTTTGCAGAGGGGCTGGTGTGGGTACAGCAGCTTCTGCTGTCTCACCAGGTCTTGCTTTTAGATGCTCTGTGTAAAGATACAATCACAGGTCCTTTTATGGGAAAAAAACAAAACAACACCACACACAAAACCCAACCCAACCCTTTGTTTTGCACACTTCAGCCAGACTTTTCTACAACCTTTGTGGGCAAGGAAGTGTTCTTGCACTCCCTAAATTAGCAAGAGCGTGTGACTGACCTTCTGGATGCTGTTGCTGATCATTTCCTTATAAGAAGTGAATCTGCTGCTGGCAGCATGCATCAAAATCATTCATTTTTCAGAGCAGCAGCCAAACTTTGGCAAGAAGCTCTAGGTGCTGCTCTGTTAGAATGGTCTGTGAGAGCTTGGCCTGGTAAGGGAGAGCTGATGCTGTGCAACCGTTTCCAGAGTACTAGTGTGGTGGCAGCTCTCTGGCTTTTTTTAAATCCCTTTTGTTAGCACTCCTGTGGTTTTGCAGAACTCCTCTGCCAGGGCTCTCTGCCGTGATCTGCCTGTAGATGTCATTGTAACAGTGATCTGCCTGTAGATGTCATTGTAACAGTGATCTGCCTGTAGATGTCATTGTAACAGCTCGGTTGTTGTTGCAGAGCCTCGGGTGAATCAGCCTCCTGTTGCCATCGTGTCCCCGCAGTTCCAGGAGATTTCACTGCCAACCATCTCAACTGTCATTGATGGCAGCCGTGAGTACCTGCAGCTGGAGGTGCAGTAGGCTGGCAGGCCTGGTTCCTGTCTGTTTGGTATCCAAAGCTGGGCCTTTGGATAGAGTTTAAGAGACACTGTCAAAGACACCAGAGGGCAAAGAATCATTGGGACAGGGGAATACACACGTGACAGCACCTCTCTCTCCATATTTACTTTTGAAAGGCACTGGCCTGAGCTGATCTAACAAAGAAAAAGCTCTATAAGTTGCTGCTTAGGATAAATTACTGTCAGTCAAAATTACTCACCTTCTGTGTTTGCTAGCTAATATATTTGAAGCCTATCACATAACCTTTACTGACTCTGGCCTAAACTAGAGCTTTGTGGGTGTTTCTTTTAAAAAGCTCTATAAATTGCTGCTTAGGATAAATTACTGTCAGTCAAAATTACTCACCTTCTGTGTTAGCCAGCTAATATGTTTGAAGCCTGTCACATCACTGACTCTGGCCTGAACTAGAGCTTTGTGGGAGTTTCTTTTAAATATGTGCAGGTTCTTACACCCAATGAGTGTTATTTTGTTAGTGTTTGGGGTTTTTGTCTTTCCATAGCACACGTAGAAACCTGGAGTTAGGGGTGTTTGAGTGTACCTGTGAAACAAGCTGGAGGAGACTGTTCAGTTGGGGTGTCTGAGCATAAGAGAGACCTTTGGGTTTGGACCAAAAATACCTTTGCCCACTGAGCCTAGTGCTGAAATAGGAGCCTGACCATCTGAGGTTTGTGAAGCAGCATTTTCCAGCTCCTTTTATGTGTGCTTTTTTCTTCTGTAATTGAAACAGAAAGCACTGATGATGATAAAATTGTCAGCTATCACTGGGAAGAGCTGAAGGGTCCTTTGCGGGAGGAGAAGGTTTCTAGCAACACTGCCATCCTGACACTGACCAACCTGGTACCTGGGAATTACACATTCAGGTAGGTTAGACCCAAAGGAGTCCATCAGCTCTCATCCCTTAAGAGTAAAATGTACAAGATTCATGAAGCATTAGTCTGGTTTAAACAGAAAAATGAAGGGAACTCTATTTTACAATGTACTTTCTTTCCACTTTGGTGCTTTCAGGTAGTTCCATAGCCTTTCACTTCAGAAGAGATAAGCTATCCAGCTGCTTTTTATTCCAAAGCTGTAGCACAGGTATGAGATGATGGCAGAAGGGAATGGATGGTCTGCCAGTGCTACAAAATGTCTCTTGAAATGTCAAAGCTAAACTGGGTAAAGGCTTCTGCAGAAATGCAGTCCTTAAATCCAATTTCTGAATGCAATGTGTTTGTCCAAGATAAGTGAATGAGGCCTAATGCTTTTATGGATGTACCTGATAGATTTTGCTGATTTTGCTTCAGTGTCCTATGTGTTAACTTTGGTCTGCATTCTGGTGTGATGCCCATGCACTGCATCAGCCAATCCAGTTAAAATAAACCTGAGTTCCTGTAGCTGAACACTGTTTTCCTCTTAGTTGGTGTATGAGCTGATGAGGTAGATGTTCAGATGTAGATTTAGCAAAAGCCAGTTCTGTTTCATGGCACTGCCTGAGGAGGGATTCTGTGTTCATGCCACTTGTGGGTTTGGAATGAACTTTTGTGCCCACATTAATGCCTGTCTCCCCTTGGGAGGCAGTGCCACATGCACAGGTCTCTTCCATCACAGCTCTGTATGTGAAGCTGATGATCTTTCACTAGCTTTTCTCTGGGAACTAGTTAGTAGAATTCAAGTGAGAGATGGATGTGACTGTTAAATTTCCTGCATTGCTTTGGGGCTGGTAATTGAGCGTTTGGGGGACAGTTTCTATTCAGAAGAAGCATAGTTGACTCAAACCATTGTTTTTTTTAACTCCTGAAAAAAATTACTATCCTCTCCTTAAAAGTGTCTTACGTTTCTAACTCTTCTGCATTTCTTTTGCCTCCAGCCAGTGATTTGTATTCAGCTCTGATAATCATGACTTTTCATTGCTTTCTCTTTCATGTTTTTTTTTCCCCTCTTCAGTCTAACAGTAGTGGACTCAGATGGTGCCAGCAACTCCACCACTGCAAACCTGACTGTGAACAAAGCAGTGGATTATCCTCCAGTGGCAAATGCAGGCCCAAACCAAGTGATCACCCTGCCTCAGAACTCCATCACCCTGTATGGCAACCAGAGCACAGATGATCACAGCATCGTCAGCTACGAGTGGCTGCTCAGCCCCAACAGCAAAGGGAAGGTGATGGAGATGCAGGTCAGTGCAGGCCTCTGGTTCTCAGCCTGGATTACTCACTAGCTGGCTTTTTTTTCCCTGTAATCAAGTGATTTTTAATTGACTGTTAGCAAATGTCTGTCATAATCCTACAGAGCAAGCATGTGATGATTAAATATCTCCTTAAAACTAAATCCTCATGGAGTGGATACTGGCTTAGTGGCTGAGCTGGTGCACCAGTCTAGCCATGGGTTTTCACTGGCATCCTGTCTCCTTTCCTGAGCAATGCAGTTTTAAATACTGCTGAAGAATGGAGGGTTGAGAGAGGTGGGAACTTGATGGCTTTGGATTTTTATGTCCCATACAACAAGTCTCAGCACAACTTGATCACACCCGTGTATCTCACTTCAACCTCTGTTAGGGAGTGTTCTTTCTCTGTGTAGCTGCTGACTTCTCAGAACATCAGTGATACTAAATCAGTGGGGATAGAATAGGGATGCTTAAGTGCTCTCAGGAGGTGTGGAAGCCAGACTGTGTGATCTTTTAGGTAACCATTGGTCAGGGTGACATTTAGATGCACAGATAACCCCTTGTGCCAGGTCATGCATTTCCTAAGCTGGGCAAACACAACAGACTTGGATATTTTGAGTTGGACTTTGGAGTCTGAACTTTGCTCATACTGGCTAGACACTCCTCAGCCCTGAACAGTAAAAGTGGGAACTCATTTCCTTGTCATCATTTTTATTTTAAAGATTATTAGTACTGTCAAATTTATGGAATAAGAAAGTCCATGAATCAGGCTCATAATGTGTATGGTTTGCACAGGGCTCCCCAGAGGTGTTGCTGGAGTTGCTGACTATTGAATCCCAGAAGGTTCAACACCTACCTGGTGTTCCTCTTACATTCCACAGCAGTGTCCTTGTTTGCTGTGCATAAATTCAGCTGTAAGCACCTTGCCACCTTAAGTGGCACAGACTTCTGGCCCCATAGCAGGAGGTAGTAATAAGCCCCTGGAATCTGCTGATAATAGTTGTTTTAGAAGCAGAGTCTTCTGGTCTGTCATCATCAGTGTAAGGATTCTTTTAATACATGGATATGTTTTCTCAAAGGGGGTGAGGACACCAGTCTTACAGCTCTCTGCATTGCAAGAAGGGGATTACACCTACCAGCTCATAGTGACTGATTCTGCTGGGCACCAGTCCACTGCAGAGGTCACAGTGATAGTCCAGCCAGGTAAGCTGCCTTCAGCTGCTTTTGCCACTTCTCTTCCAGGGGTTGGAGGTGAGCATTGGGCTGTCAGCATCCTCTAGATCTTATGGTAGCTTTGTGTGGCTTTCAGAAAAGCTGCTGCCATTCAGGACCCTTCTGGGCTGCTGTAGTGATGACACATGAACAAAAGAAAGCTTTTAGGAATATTGCCCTTCTAGGCTGCTCTCTTATTTTACACAATACAGTCTCATTGGTGTTATCCCACCATAATAGCAGGACTGTATTTCCAAGAAGCTGTCTCTGCCCACAGTGCTAGCTCCTGGGACAGGAGCAGGAAGAGTGGAGTAGTACTTGAAGAGCAAGACCAAAACATCAGAATTTCATTCTGAGTTCATGATATTATCATTGAAATTTCATTATTTCATTCTCATTTTATTGCAGATGTGTGAATGAAACCCTGATCTGAACTCTTAGCTGCTTTTAATGTCACTTTCTCTGAGTTTAAGGTTGAGATAGTGGGCAAAAAATATGTTGGGGATTGTGAAGAAAATTTTTAATTTTAATGCTGGGGTTTTAAGCTCCACCTATTATGTCATGTGTATGAAAAATATTGCATCCTTTTTCAGAGAACAATAAACCCCCAAAGGCAGATGCTGGTCCAGATAAAGAATTAACCCTTCCTGTGGACAGCACCACTCTAGATGGCAGCAAGAGCTCAGATGACCAGAAGATTGTCTCCTTTCTTTGGGAAAAAACACGGTGTGTGTCATCCTCCAGACTGTTCTTATGCAAGTACTTGGGTCTTTCATTTGGCACAAGACACTCCCACATACCTCCCTTGCCTGAAGTCCTGGTCACACTGGGCCTGACAAGCTTCACCAGTGACTAAAGTGAGACAAGGATTTATGTTTATTTGGGGAGGGTGGAGTTTTGTCTGAGCACTAGAAGTAGCTCTGCCATCCTCTCTGGGCCTGATTCCCATTCTCAGTGTGATTGTGGCTTGTAAAGGAGACAACTATGTTTGATTCACAGCAGTGTAGCTTGGTCTTATGAAGACATTGACCTTGTAACCAACAGCAGGGCCTTCTAACTGATGTTCCTCTCATCTCGTTGTCACACTTCCCTTCAGACTCTAAATCCCCTGAAGTGCTTCAGGGAATCCAGGAAAAAGCCAGCAACTTGCAGTAGCTTTTTTTGTTTGCTGATGCAAAGTCTGTGAAAAGCTCTTACAAATGAAGAAACTATTTTTGCTTTATAACTTTTCTCAAAAAAAAAATTGGCTTATTGTGCAGTTCATGAGCCAGTTTTGCTGAAAGTGCCACTTTTTGTAAACTCTACTTAAATGCTGGTATTGGTGCTTCCCTGGTTTAAAAATAACCAATGCTAGACCACCAGAAATTATACTTTTTATTCTGAATGCTGCACTTACTGTTTTATCTTGCAGTAATTGGAGAAAACAGTTTTGCTTTTTGTCATGGACTGTATATTCCCAGGCAGTTGTCCCCATAAACTCTGAGCTTGAGCCTTCTGCTTGGTGTGAGACTGATTCCCATGGTCTGTGCAAAGTTTAAACCAATCCTCTTGTGCTTTGGTTAGGGGCCCAGATGGTGTCAAGCTGGAGAATGCCAACAGCAGCATTGCCACTGTAACAGGCCTTCAGGTTGGGACCTACGAGTTCACTCTGACAGTGAAGGATGAGAGGAACTTGCAGAGCCGAAGCTCGGTCAACGTCATTGTCAAAGAAGGTATGTGAGCTGTGAGCAGAGCTGCCTGGGACACACATTCTCTAGTTCAGCAGTGAGCAGTTCAGCAAAACCTGTGTTCACACAATAAGACTGAGAAATGGGTGAAAAATAATGTGGAGGGTACTGATATGGCCTTCTCTAAGTTAGGGGTTTACCCTTTTCTGGAGGAACATCTTCAAAGATGCTGAGGGGAACGGAGCAACTTTCTGATGAGGAAAGGCTGAGAGCCCTGGGGCTATTCAGCTTGGAAAGAGAAGACTGAGAGGGGATCTGATCAATATCTAGAGGTCCAGGGGCAAGAGGCTGGGGCCAGACTCTTGTCAGTGGTGCCCAGTAACAGGACAAGCGGCAACGGGCACCAACTGGAACCCAGGAGGTTCCATGTGAACATGATAAACTTCTTTACTGTGAGGGTGCCCAAGCCTGGAGCAGCTGCCCAGAGAGGCTGTGGAGTCTCCTTCTCTGGAGAGATTCCAAACCTGCCTGGATGTGACCCTGGGCACTCTGCTGTGGGTGAGCTGCTGGAGCAGGAGGGTTGGACCAGATGATCTCCACAGGCCCTTTCCAACCCCACCATGCTGGGCTTCAACTGAATCCCACACTGCATTTCCCTTCTCTTGCCCAGGGTTAGGTAGGGATTTCAGGATTGCAGTGGAGATGTAATGCAGTAGGTTTTGGTGGGGTGTTACCAGATTTTTCTCCAACCATGTTCTTTCTGTTTGCTTAGAGATAAACAAGCCACCTGTTGCAAAGATTGCTGGCAACGTTGTCATCACGTTGCCCACAGATACAGCAGAGCTGGATGGATCAAAGTCCTCTGATGACAAGGGAATTGTCAGCTACTTGTGGACCCGGGACGAGGGCAGCCCTGCAGCTGGGGTGAGGTTTCTGTTTTAAATGCCAGTTCACATCATCACAAAAGTCAGAGAGGTAACACTGACAGCTCCTGAGGAAATGTAAAGCTGATCCTTGTACCTGTTACCTTGTGGTGATGCCCTTAAGTATGATGATGTGCCATCCTAGTGCAATCCTTTGCTTCCAATAACACATTTTGCTCTGCCTTGCAGGAAGTCTTAAATAATTCAGATCATCATCCTGTCCTCCTCCTGTCCAATCTGGTAGAAGGCACCTACACATTCCACCTCCGAGTGACAGATGCCAAAGGAGAGAGTGATGTGGAAAGGACCACAGTGGAAGTCAAACCTGGTGAGTCTTGGTTTTGTGCTGTACCATATTTGCTTACAGTGCACCTCTGTTTGTCTGAATACAGCTTACTGAGGTTAAAATGTGGAGTCTAGTCCAGCTCAAAACCATAGAAGTCTAAAGTTTTGGGGAATGTAACTGTATTTTCATGTGGCTGTTGGGGGCTGACTCTTAGTGCTTGACATTACCTGTGAAAATCATAGACTTGTGTCCCTTCCTGCAGTGTGGTTCTGTAATTTCATGTCCAGAGCAGAAACATTCTGGAAAGAATGTACCCAGAGGGGAGGAAAAAAAAAAGGCAAACAAACAAAACCAAACTAGAAACCTGTACCTGTACTTCAGGCTGTTTGGCTGAAGTTCTAAAGATCCATATTATCTACATTCTCACTAGATCCTAGGAAAAACAACCTGGTGGAGATCATTCTGGATGTTAATGTCAGCCAGCTGACTGAGAGGCAGAAGGGGATGTTCATCCGCCAGATAGGGGTTCTGCTGGGGGTCCTCGACTCAGACATCACTGTGCAGAAGATCCAGCCCTACACTGAGCAAAGGTAGGGTTTGTCTGTGAGGGCCTGGAGGGGAACTGCTGGAGGGTTTCGTGTAAACCAACGTCTGTTTTCTCTTGGGAAGCAGATTGGACAATCAGAATGTGCGGAGATGTTGCTTAACATTGATATTGCTGCTTGCTCGGGTCAGAGAAGGTTCATGGCCAAGCAGGTCTTGGGTATCTTCCCAGCTATTTATAACTGGAGAAAGAGGGGGGCTTGGTGCAGGAGTAGTTTGGTGACCCACTGACACTGCAGCACAGGAGGTGGTGCAGGAAGGCCCCGAGCTCTGCCTGCCAGCTTTGTAGTTTTACATGAGCTTTGCTGCCAACACAACTGCTTCAATTAATGTAAAAAAATGTTGAAAATCAATTTCTTTTCTGTTTGAAGATATATAGCAATCAAATCCAAGATTTCCTTTTTACAATAAACTACAGCTGGTCATTTCTAAGCAAGCAAAACTCTGCTTATAGGCAGGGCTGTAGGCCAGGGTCGTGCTGCCTGCCTGGACAGTGTCACTGTCCAGGAGAGTGGAAGAAGCTTCAGCAGCTGGAGCTGTCGTGTGGTCACAGCAACAACTGCACGTTCCTCTGTAGTGACAGCAGCCTGTCACTGCTGTAGGTGTGTTTGAGGATGCATGAGCACAAGCAAGCAGCATGGCAACAAGATTATCAAGGTCAGAGCAGTAAGCAGCTGAAAATAAGTGCAATATTGCACTTAATTTTTACTAAAAGTAGTGTAGTTTTAAGGTAGATAAAGCACTGAAAGAGATATAAGGGATGTGCTTAAAGTCATGCAGCAATTCAGCAATAAATCTGCAGTTACACTTCACACTTTCCTGAGTTCAGTAGTGTATTGATTCCTTCATGTCCACGTTGTCTGCTGTAACAGTAAAATCAGAATTCATTGTCTGTGCAAACCTGAGGAGCTGAGAACAGAAGAGCCAGCACTTTCTGTGGTAATGTCACCTGTCTGTCTGCCATGAGCAGCCCAGTCACCACCATTCCTTACTGAGCAAGGCAAGCAAGGGATCCTTGTAGTTAATGCTTCATCTGCTTGTTTATTAAACAGACAGAAGAGTGGGAAGTGTTATAAAAGAGCAGAGACTATTTTGTGACAGATGGTTTTAAGACTCCATCTTTGCCTCAACTATCAAAGTTTGAAAAAGGTCTTTTTTTCCCCTGGCTGCTCTTTTTCCCACATACTCCCAGGGCTTCACTGATATCCTGTTGACTCATAGGCTCACTGGTAATAATGAATCTGAAACATCCCTGCATCCTTTTGTGAATCCAAGGGATACAGAGTGCTCTGCAGGGCTAGCAGGCCTAGGGGAGCAAGTTCTTCTGCTGTAAAGTTAATGCAATAAAAGATGCAGAATACAGCAGAATCCTCTACACCTGGGCTTTTTGTTGGCTCTAACACTTTGTGCATTCAAAGGAGGGCTTGCAAAAGACTGTAAATCTTCATCTTCTCTGTGCTGAGCAGTTAAAGGAGCCCACTTGTAGTAAGGCCTGAGGATCCCACAGGGAGAGAGGGGAGAGGTTATGAACATGGTGGGACCTTAGATGTCCAGGATTTACAAACTCAAGAACAGTCCAGCCCTAGCTTTGAAAATAGGGATGGATCAGATGTGCTGAAGGGTTTTCTGCTGTATGACCAGCTCTACCATTATTGCCTTCAAGATGGAGACAGAAGTCTTGTCTTCAAATAAACTTGTGATTCGGGCTCCATCTCCCTGGCGGGCGGCTGGGGAGAAGGGCTCTGTGCCTGAAGTTTGGAGAAGCAGCAGGTGATGGTTGTTCTCTGACTTGCAGCACGAAGATGGTGTTTTTTGTGAGGAACCAGCCCCCCCATCAGATATTCAAGGGCAGAGAGGTGGCCTGGGCACTGAAGAGCGAGCTGCGGAGGCAGCAGTCAGACTTCCTCATCTTCCGGGCGCTGGAGATCAACACAGTCAGTGAGTGAGGCCCCTGCTACGAGCCAGCCTCCACCTCTGCCTCTCCTCAGCTGCCTGCCCGGGCAGGGGCAGCCTGCATCCCTGCATCCTCCAGCAGTGTGCCTGTGTTAGTGCATGGGAAGGCCTCTTAGCCTGCAAATTAACGAGTTATCGATTCTGTCTCTCCCCAGTTCAGCTGGGTGTAAATGGTTACTTGTGATGTTGCCAGGAAGATAAGAATTCATTAAATCAAAAGCAGGTTGATACTTATGGAACTAAATTATAATGTTAGTGGAATACAGCCAGAGACTTGAGTGTCATACTGAAAGTATTAAAACCACAGCTCTTGCTGGGTGTGAACATACCCATTTCCTCTGCAGCACGTCCAGCAGGCTGAAGGAAATGTTTCTCTTCTATCATCTTTTGTACAACTTTACAGTAGCACTGTTTCTTTTGAGCTCCATTCTATAGGGATCACTTGCTGATCCGTTAGATATCTTAAGCTAGAATTATATAATTATTTTAATGTCTCCCTGACTGTATGATTTTGTGGCCTTCAAAAGCCACTCTTCAGTCCTGTCTGGTCCCTTTAAAGGATCTCTTTGTTACTTATCTGTCTCACGGGCTGGGTTTGAATTTGAAAATCAAAACCTTATTTGAAACCATTTACTTAACAAGTACACAGAACCTTTTACTTAAATACACCAATTCCATAACTTTTCTATCAAAACCATTATGGGCAAACTTTTCTTTTTTGAAAAATATTATCTGTCTCACGGGCTGGGTTTGAATTTGAAAATCCAAACCTTATTTGAAACCATTTACTTAACAAATACACAAAACCATTTACTTATACACCAATTCCATGACTTTTCTATCAAAACCATTATTGGGCAAACTTTTCTTTTTTTCAAAAATATTGTGTGTTATGCAGTGAGTGGGGTTTTTTTAGCTCAATGTGAGGCCTGGGTGCTTGTGACTGTGGCTGAGCTATAGACGAAGCACAGAGTGACTGGGTTCGAGCTGGAGCCTGTGGCATGGGCCGTACTGAGCTGTGCTGTGCTGTTTTTGCCTGGTGTGGCAGCCGTTGAGTTCACCTTGCTGGTTTTGGCCCCCAGCCTGTCAGCTGAACTGCTCGGAGCACGGGCGCTGCGACTCCTTCACCAAGCGCTGCGTCTGCGACCCCTTCTGGATGGAGAACCTCCTCAGGGTGCGCATGGGGGACGGCGAGAGCAACTGTGGTACGTGCAGCCTCCCCGGGACTGCCCACCCTGGGGGGGCAAGCAGGGCTGGAAACCCAGGGCCCTGCTGTCTCCCACTGTCTCAGCCTGATGCTCACACCAGGAGGTGGTCCCTGTCCTGGTCTCAGCACACTGACCGTCTAGGCAGGTGGTGTTCGGGGAAGCAGCTCCTCTTCAGACCCTCTCAGTGAGCACTTGCCAAGAGTTGAGTGTGTTCCTAGTGTATAAATCACACACCTCTCTTCTGCTGTGCCCCAAGAGGCTTTCCTGCCACGGGAAAGCAGATTGTATACATCAACACATGTTGAAAAGTGCCCACGTGTGGCCAGTCTGTATGCTGGATCTCGAGCCTCTGGCTTCCATAGGTGAGTCAGTGGTGCTGTCAGTGGTGGACACCAGCCTCCAATCCTGCAGAGGGTCAGGGCTTTGTTTCTTTTTCCCAAGAATAGCCATCTGAAGTGCACACTGTCAACTGTATAAGGTGCCAAACTGTCTTTATCTCTGGGGTGTTTTGCTTTCAGAGTGGAGTGTGCTGTATGTGATCATTGCATCTTTCCTCATTGTGGTTGCCTTTGGAATCTTATCCTGGATGGTGATCTGCTGCTGCAAGAGGTGGGACTGAGGCCATAACCCTCACTCTATCAGTGCTTCAGAGCCAAATAGCTGCATTAGGAGGTGAAAGATTCAAACTCATTGTCCCAGCAGGTCATCTGCTTAGCCCTGGGATGTTAGTTTTTGTCACTCCATGTTTGAAGTGAAACATTGAAGTCCTAGAACTCTGGGTTCAGTTAGGAAGCAAGATTTGGATTAGCCTGTAAATGTGCAAGTAAAGAAATGCTTATAACGTTTTGCTTTGTGATATAAACATAATCTGAAATAAGCAAGTACTCTGGCTTTGAAGCTCAGAGTTTTTTTCTTCCTGCCTTTAAATTCCTTTTATTCCCCTTTAGACGAAAAGGAAAATCCAAAAGAAAAAGCAAATACAAGATTTTGGATGCAACAGATCAAGAAAGCCTGGAGTTAAAACCAAATCCCAAAGCAGGTAAAACATGAGAGGGAAGAGCTCAGCATTTCCAGAATGCTGACTAAGAAGACTCTTCCTCAGTGGACTTAAAAATCACAGTGTGAAACAAACGTGATGTTAGGCTCTGGCAGAGGAGTCTCAGAAGATCTAAGAGCTTGTTTCAGACCTGTACATGGGGTATTCAGCCAGGTTATTTAGGTCTCTGGTTTAGAAACTGGGGCTGAACCTGGCCTGGTACCCAGAGGTGGTAAGTGGATGTGTGTAAGCTGTGAGAGCAGCCTGATCCAGGAAGCCCAAAACTGGCTCTTGACTATAACTTTTCTTGCTCTGAAGTTTTCCACTGGGTTCTGGTGGTTTATTTCTTGCCAATACATGACTCCTTGGCCTTGCTGTACAGCAAAGCATGGATTCAGTGTCACCAAGTATTTTGCTAAACTGATCAAACAAGAGCCACCTGAAAGCAACCTGAAAATACCAATGGGTTGGAGAGAGCAAAGTTTATTTCTGCCCCCTACTCTCCCACCCCAAATTACTTGTTTATGAATTTATTGATTCTTGCCCTCCTGAGCATCAGGCTCTGAAAGTTTCCCATTTTAGCCCATCCTCTAATTTTTCTAGGAAGCAGATGCTTGCCTTGGGAGGGAGACCCCTGAAGTCCTCAGTGCTGCATGTGGCTACAGGCCTGCTGGCCCATCCCAGAAAGGCAGTCATTTGTCTTCAGCCTTCTTGGCCAGCATTTTCCTGTGCAGGTTGCTGTCCTAGAGAGAGCTTGTCAGGAGCTTTGCAAAGATCATGGAGTTATTTCAGGCTGGAGCAGTTTTGCTGCAACTGCCTGATCCCTGAACTGAGCTGTGGTCCCCTGCTGGCTGACCAGGAAAGGGGGTTTCAAATATGAGTGGGCATCCTGGTTTTGTTCAGAGGAGGGGTTATTTTAACTGTGTGTGGAAGATGGTCCCTGATGCTTGTTTGCTAGTGGAAAATAACTGCTCACCCTAGTGTTATCCTGTTAGCTGATGTTCCAAGAAAATTGAGCAGTGCCCAACAGCAGCATTGGAGAGCCCTGCAGCAACAGCTGAGCCAGCTCTGAGAACCAGGCAATCCCAACTGCACAAATATAGATACTCTTGAAGGAAAAATGGGTGTGTTTTCCTCCCTCAGCACCCAGCTCTGCTTTAATGTGACCATCTGTCACCTCGTGCAGAAGAGCCCCACTGTTCAATAAGGGGCTCATTGTTTGGCACTGTAGCAAATGTGCCTCAGCCGTTTGCTCTCTAGTAACTAAACTCTTCTTGCTGCTTCTGAGGCTGATTGCTGACTAAAGGCTTTTTCCCTGCTAGGTATGTCCAGGGAACATTCTGCTAATAGAGGAAATGTTGCATTTCTCCATTAAGGAAAAGCTAAATTTAAATATTTCCTCTGCTGACAATATCAGCAAATGTCTCTCTCCTGTCCTTGTGCATTAATCTAAATCCAATCTACTAATTTATCTCTTCCCTTGCAGGCAGGAGAAGCAGAGATGAGAATAGGGAGGGTAGGAAGAATTTGGGGATCTTCCCTCACACCTGCATGTTCTCCCTGCCACATTAACCCTCTCAGAGCTTTCTAGGCAATGTCCTGGGCAGGGTCAGGGAGACCAAGCTCCCACATTGCTCACAGCCCCTTCTGGGGACGTGGTTTCTTTCCTGCATGTTTGTTGTGCTTTGTGCTCTCTTGAAGTGTCGTGAGCTCTGTCATGCCAGAGTGTCTGAAACAGGGTCACCTCTGCCTCAGTGTCTGAGGGAAGGAGTGGCACAAGGAAGGTCTGACAGCTGCCCCTTCGCTGTGGTAGGAGCAGCCTGAGAGAGGGAACGGAGTCAGGGCAGGAGGCTGACTGGTGTTAAAAGCATTTCTAACTTGGGAATCTCTCTCCTTCAAAGGTGGCAGGCAGAAAGCTCAGGTCCTCAGCACCAGCCTGATGCACTCGGAGTCTGAACTGGACAGTGATGAAGCCATCTTCACGTGGCCTGACCGGGAAAAAGGGAAACTGCTCCGCAGCCAGAACGGCTCTGTGCGCAACGGGCAGGTGATGCTCAAACCCAAGACCCAGAGGGAAGAAGTCCTATAGCTCCCCTCAGGTGACCTCTCACTGGAGCTCGCTGGGAAAGGCCACTCCTGCCCCTGGCCTCCAAGGGTCTTTTGGGGCCGGGTTGATCTGGACAACGCTGCTAACTCCTTTCACAGAAAACAACTTTGGTTTTGTGGGTTTCTTTTCATTCAGTTAAAACTGGTTGTACTTGAATTTGAACTTCAAGGGAAGTAAAAGGGAGGAGAGGGCAACTCTGAACCCCAGGTGAAGCATCAGAAAAGACAAGAGCAGCAGGACAGAACCACTTGAAGCAACTGTGAATGTGCAGGACCCTTCCAGCCCACCTCAGACTGCTGTGGAGCCTTGGGAGCTCCCTGGAGAAGGAAGGTCATGGCTGTGCTCTGAGCTCCCTTCAGGCTCCAGCAGCCTACCACGGGCTACTTCTGCTGTCGAGCAGCTTTCTTCTCTTTTACTCCCACCTTCCCTAGTGGTTTAAGCACTATTTTAATTGACACTTGTCCTTTCACATGCACTGGGCTGCTTTTGGAGTGTAGAGGCGGGGGAATCTAAACACTATGGTCACACACCATCAGCTTGCAGGTAGGGAGAGGGGTTTGTAGCAGTTCTGAATTACTGTCAGGCTTTTCTCATGGGGAGTGTTGGTGACACGGTGCCTGTTCAGGTGTGAAAAGCTGACTGGTCTGTGGTCATGGGCTGGGAGACCCCCTGCTGCTGCAAGCTGTCCCACTGGGTAGTGGGGCTGGGAGGGGACACCCACCCTCAGTACCTGTGTGTAACATCTGGCTTCATTCCAGAGCTGTGAGATGTTGTCCAGTGGCCCCAGCACCTTCCATTGGTCGCCAAGCCGTCCACCAGTCTGGGCATGAATCATATCTCAGTTATGGAACACTATATCCTGTGGTTTGTTGGTTTTTTTTTTTCCTTAAAATTTGCACAACCCAGGCAAGCAGGGTTTGGTACCTTCAGTCCCCAGGAGCTGGCTGCTCCTCCTGGCTGGCAGCTTGGTGGCCTCACATTGGCACAGCTGAAGAGCCCTGGGTGCGAGTGGCACTTGGAGCCCTTCAGGCAGTGGAAAAGCAGACTCAGTGCCCGAGGGCATGGCGTGGTGAATGCCAGCAGTGGGTGGCCCTTGCCCGTGCCCACTCCTCTGTCCTGCTGTGCTGCTTTTGTGATTTGCACTCCTGTCCTGGGGCAGAAATGGGCCTCTCGCTGGCCTGAAGGATGCCACTGCTCCTCTGGGGAGGGGTGGGCACTTTATTGCCTTTCTTTGTGTTTAATTTAAAAACTGGAAACTTGTTTAATTGGCTTTTTTTAGCTACGAGAGCCGAAAGGCTTCAACTTCCTCAGTTGTATTTATATGGCTGCACTACTGACTTGTGTTGAGCTAGATGAAGATTAAACACTATTGAACGTGGGGGCACGTCCCCTCGCGGAACGGAGCCCTGGCTGCTGCTGAGTTTGTTCTCCTGGGCGAGGAGCTGTGTCCCCTGGGAGCCCCCTGCTCTGCCCCACGGGGCACTGGCACCACACCCCCCTGTGCCCCTGCACGGCCCAGGCCCAGCCCCTCTGCCTGGCATGAGCCTTGCCTGGCCCATGCTCAGGGGCACAGCCTGGTGCTGGCTGCAGCCTGGGCCCTGGCTGGACACAGCTCAGGGGTGGCAGCACCCTCTGATGTGCTTCCTGTCCTTTGGGTGTAAGGTTTAACACAAACTAGGAGAAAATGAGGGTTTGATGCTGATCAAGGTCTAAAGGTGCAGTATCAAGAGGCTGGGGCCAGACAGTTGTCAGTGGTGCCCCTCAGGGGCACAGCCTGGTGCTGGCTGCAGCCTGGGCCCTGGCTGGACACAGCTCAGGGGTGGCAGCACCCTCTGATGTGCTTCCTGTCCTTTGGGTGTAAGGTTTAACACAAACTAGGAGAAAATGAGGGTTTGATGCTGATCAAGGTCTAAAGGTGCAGTATCAAGAGGCTGGGGCCAGACAGTTGTCAGTGGTGCCCAGTGACAGGGCAGGGGGCAACAGGCACCAACTGGAACCCAGGAGGTTCCAGCTGAACATAAGGAAGAACTTCTTTGGTGTGAGGGTGGCCGAGCCTGGAGCAGCTGCCCAGAGAGGCTGTGGAGTCTCCTGCTCTGGAGAGATCCCAAACCTGCCTGGATGCCATTCTGGGCACCCTGCTGTGGGTGAGCTGCTGGAGCAGGGGTCTGGACCAGATGATCTCCAGAGGCCCCTCCCAGCCCCACCCCGCTGGGATTCTGTGAAGCTGCAGGGAGGGCTGGGATGCAGCCCTGGGACTGTGCTGTTAGAGGAGAGCTGTTGGACTTTTGCTGATTCTGATCCTTGGGGCTTGTGCTTTCCGAGCCT
>NW_008616828.1:46407-59815 GCF_000691845.1 Merops nubicus | reverse complement strand
AGGAGGCGCCGGCTGTGGCGCTGCCGCCGTGGAAAAAGGGGTTTGGAGGACGGGAGGTTGTGCCGGGTCCGAGCTGATGCAGGCGCCTCACGCCTGAGCCTTTTTCTTCGTTCTCTCAGTCCTCAAACTGCCTTCTGGAGCAGGGTAAAGGGGATACCTGCGCTCCGAAGAACTGCTGAATCCTTGGTTGCAGGCACTCCAGCTTGCACAGATTTGCCGTTCCTTGCAAGAATATGTCGTGGGTATTGCCAGAGCGGGTGTAAGGATGAATAAAACATTTGCATTTCCTGTCAAGAGCAAAATAGAAGATTACATATTTATTTACAGAGGCTACAGCGGTAAAGACAACAGCTGCTGCATTTATTTAGTTCTGTATTCAGTAACCTTTCAAAGAAGTTCTCTTGCCAGCCAGCTTAACCGAGGACTTGCTCCAGCTGGCATTGCTGCCCTTCTGGTAGGATCTAGCTTCCTTAAATCCATCTGCTTAGTAATTTGCTGTGTGCCTGATGCCCCTCTCCTAGACATAGCTTCTGAGGTTCAATGGAGTGTCTTCTCAGTGCATAGTTGAAGTGCTTGATTCACTGAATGGTGTTTCAGCCCTAGTTGTTGCTCCCAAGAGCAAGATCCAGGAGACTTTGCTTACTCTGTGGCTACAAAACAAATGCTTGGACAGTTCTCATCCCAAACAGAAGCTGCTATCCAGAACAGGAATTCTCCTTCACTCTCTGTCACTTAGGTAAATTTGCATTAATATTTCAGTGAGTTTCAAGGATCAGCAACATTATCTTCCCTATTTTGCCCTCCTTTTCTTCCAAAGGATGCTCTGAACAAGAGCTCTTCCTTTCTCAAAGGTAATGCTCCTTGCTCTAGTTATAGCTCAGTATTATGCTCTTATCAGAGGGCAGAATGTAAATGAAGTATCAAGGAATAGCTTCAGTGATTTACAGCTGGTTTTGAAATTCAAAACATGTCTTGAGAACCCCCTTAGATCTTTACCAATTCAGACTATCTCTTCACGAAGGGCCTTGCTCTTAGTCCTTCAGCACTTCTGAGACTGTTAATGGAATGCTCCTATCCTGTTGTAAAACAGATTTCTTTGATGACTAAATAAAGAGCCAGGAGTTTCAATTCTCCTGCCCCTGTTTATTTCATTTCCAAATCAATTTAACTGTAGGATTTATTTTTTGGTCTACGAGCAAACATAAATGCATGCCACAGGTTTTAGTAATTAGAGCAGTTGGATAATATGTCTGTGACAGCCTGCAGTTCTTCCCTTTCCTTCCTCTACAAACAGGCAACAGTGGTGTTTCACTCCTCTCAGGGGTGTTGCTGTTGTGCTCTACTCCACACACTCCTTCTAACTTAACATATATTTTTACTGTTCCTAATGTCTTTGAAAGCGTAGTGAAATGCTACAAATCTTTACAATCTGTTCACTCAAATCATCTGAAGATCCCATAGCTAAGAAAAGGCTGGTCCTTACTTCCATACTGCTGCAGAAAGTCATGGCGATAAAGCAAGTTCCTAGAAGCTGCTAGGCCAGTGAAGGGCTGGCTTTAAATGCAAGGGAGAGAAGGTGTTATTTCCTGTTACGAGGTGATTCTGTGTTCAGGCACAACTGAAATGCTTAATGGAAATGCATTTCCAATAAACAACAGTGGGTTTTATTGCTTGTAAAAGAGTGAGAGCAAAGGGCCCCATAAACACCACTTTGAACCAAAAGCCCATCAAAACACTAATGCCAAGGGCAGAAGGAGTCAAACAACAAATGGGCTCTTCAATATAAAATGTGGTCCTGGGCGACCACCTGCAAAGCAACTGTGGGTGCTTTTCTTTGTGCACACTTAAATTGCCGTTCACATTAACCATGACAAGCCATGAGTCATTGAAGCATAGAGCAATATAGGCTAGATGGAACCTTCAGAGATCTTCTTGGTCCAACCTCATGCTCAAAGTGCCTCATGCTGGTCTAGATGCAGCAGGTTACCCAGGTTATGTCCTGGAGAAATTTGAGTATCTCCAAAATGAGAGATACTCCCTTCACTGGGCAGCCCATCCCAGGATTTGACAACCCTCACAGTAAGACAAAATTTCCTTGTACCAAGTCAGAGTTTCCCATATCTCAGCTTGTACCAAATGCCTCTTGTCCTAGCCTTGTGTTCCTCCTGCTGTGGACAGTAGCTACATTTCCCTTTAGTCTTCTTTAAGGCTGAATAAAGTTGGTTCCTTCAGCCCCACCTTGAATGTTATGTGGTCCGGCTTCAAGCATCTTGATGGCCCTTTGTTGGACTTGTTCCAGTCTGTCAATGTCTTTGAAGCATCAAAGTCACACAGTATTTGAGATATGGTCTCACCACTGGTGAATATAGGGGAATAGTCACATCTCAAACCACTGGCTACACTCTTGCTATGTCTTGCTATAGACTGCAAGTTAGTCTGTGTAAGTTGGCTTGCACTAATTAAATGAGCTACATGAACTTAAAATCACAGCTTCCTATTTAAGGCAAACCTATAAATGATTTTTTTTTTTTTTGTGAATTATGTATATGTACTAAGGTGTAATACAGGTAGTGTAGATTAACGTGAGCAAAATAGCTGTTGGACATATGTTGTTTCTGCTGTACATCACACTTATGGACATATGGCAGGATGTAAGAAATTTGATATATATAGCTTACCTCCGGTTCTATCTGTGTAGCTCTCTTCAACATTAGAAAATCATCTTGTCAAATTCCATCCAACGTTGTTTTTTCAGAGGAAATAATAAGCATTTCTGCCAGCTCCTCACAAGTTTAACAATTCTCAGAGCAAAAGAAAGGTCTGCACATAGTGCCCAGACTCAAAGCAGTAATGAGTTTTGTTTCAGTCATAGAACTAGGAAAGAGTTGCCAGTCTTTGTCCATAAATTGTCCAACATCAGATTTGCCAGATTGGCAAATAAGGCTTGATGGATATCAGCAAGGCAGAAGAGGCAGCAGCTCTCCTATCCCCTGTCCCCAGACAATGTTGTCCTTATTTCATTTACCATAAGGAGATAATTTAAAAGAACCCACTGCCCCTTAAGCACTGACCTTTAAAAGCAGTGCTGTGCTGCGTGCCACTCACTTGAGCCAAACTCTGCCAGTCTGTTATCATGCAGATTTTCCTGGAATGAGTCAGGTTATAGGGAATGGAGCACTCTATGTAACACAGACCATTCTTTAAAAATAAAATGGAAAGAAAAATAATAATAACTGAAAACATGACCTTGAGAGAGATTATGTGTCTTGAGTCTTTTATATGGTGCCAACAGAGAGATCATATAGTATAAAATTATACAGGACCAATATTTTTCTTGCTTAAAATTCCAGAACAAAAGTGTTTAATTAACTAAAGAATTAAGTTTCTACTTATATAGATGTGTGAACATTTTGGAATAGATTTCTAAACTGTAATTTGTTCTTGCTCCTTTTTGGTTTAGCTTCAGTCTCACAGGTTAAAATCTACCTCTTTTTTCAAGTACAGTAGTAAGAAATATCCCCTTTGTCATCTAAAGCAGATTGATTGCACTTGTTTATACATATAGCTAAGTATATGCCAGCAGGGAATGTGAGAAATTGGGAGATATGCATTAGTACCAGCTTCAAGTTGCTAATGGCACTTCACAGCCAGTGCTGGTTAAACAATCAGTTTTGTGCATCTCGTTCAAAAACTAAGAGTACCAAAGGCTCAGTTCACTATTTCCACATAAGCGAAGGCTGCAGAGCTGAGTGCTGTGTTTCAAACATGGTCTGCTGAAAGCATTTAGCACATTGCTGTATGCTTCTGTCATTCAAAGAAAGTTTAAAGTAGCTCATCCCAAGAAATGACAGGTTTAAAGCTGTCCATTTAACACCAACAGAGCTGTTTGTGTTTGCATAACTATGATACAGCCTTTAAGGAACTAGTCACATTACTTTTCAGTCCACTGGTTATGCAGTGAGAACATTCTTCATATTTCTTTATATTCTCAGTCTATATTTTGCCCTTTCATTCATTCTCTTTACCAACATGCTATCCTCTCTCTGCAGAAACTATAGAATTTGTTATTTCTTAAGGGAGTTTTCTATGGTCTTTTCATTACTAGACCTCAACCAGAACCATCGAACCTTTATTAAGATCTACTTTCTGTCATCTGGAATTCAGAGAGGTTGACCAAACATTTAATTGCATTTAAAAATACAAGGAACAAACCATTTTACTGGAGTTTTTGTTGCTTGTATTTTAGACTTTTTTTTTTCTCTTCAAACTCATAAAATGTTATTTTCATTTCATTCCATTTCATTTTAAACACAGAGATTTCTGTAAACTCAAAAACGTAATTGAAATGCTGGAGTTAAACCCCCAGCCCTGAATGAGGGTGGGCATATGGATGATGTCCACAACCGGGCAAGAAAGACACTCCTGACTGGTTTTCACCCAGGGTCTGGCCAGCCTTGGGTGGGAACTGATTAGGAGATCACCACCAGGTGCCTCTGTCTTCCCCATTAACTTGGAGGTGGGGCAAGAAGCCACCTCTATAAGGGCTGACTGCTTGCAGTGAGTTTGGGAGGTTTGTCTACAGGGTGTATGTGCTGTGTGGGCATTCTGACTATTGGAAGGGGTCCCTGGCTCTTCATGGCATATGGAGTTCCCAGGACAGCATGACAAGATCATGAGTCTCTCTCTGGGAAACTATATAATTGGACTCAGTGTCTGGCTGTTTCCATCTCCCATGGCATGGTTCTTGACTCAGCTTGCTCCATTCTTCACACAATACTCTGTGGATAAGTGCATTGACTTGTTCTTTGCTCTGGTTGTCCAGTGCTTTGGATCTCTGGTTTGTGTTGTAGGATTGGATGGAGGAGTTTGGCTGTGCTGGTCTGCCTGTTAATGATAATATAATTCTATGTTGGGCAAGTGGTCAGCAGAAGGGTAATAGGGAAGGTGGTGTGTCGTTAAGGTATTATAAGTTGGGCATGCAACCAGTTGTTGCCATTTCTAGAGCTTTTAGATGTTCCTGAGGCAGCATACTCTGTTTATTTTTAGAGCATTCATTGTAGAAAATAAATTCTCACATGTAGCTTAGAGCTTGAACATTGCACACACTTCATTCTTTAGTTTCCAGTAGCTGGGAAAGTAATTTATCTTCACATGGTTTCCAGAAGTGAGTCAATTATATCTGCTTGCTCTATGCTTGTTTCTCCATCAGATTATTCTAATTCTGAAAATGCTTGGCTGTCTTCAAGCCGCAATGCTGCTCACCTTTTGTTTTACCTAAAAAACATTCTTGTAACAATTTTGAAAACTTAGGTGTGTTTGTGAAACTTGGATCGTTTTCAAGCTCAGTTTTCAATTTGTTGATGAAATCTCTGGAAGTGTCAAATAAGTTGTCTTTGGGATAAAGAGAACTAAGCTGGAAAGATGAAAAACTTTGTCCTATGTGTGCTCCCCCCTCTCCAAGTTACATTTCTTAAAAGATAGAAAACTGACCATAAAGTTTACATGCATTCTTTTCTCCTTATAGAAAGTAAGTCATGTAGCTGACTGTGCATTACTCAACAATGGATTTCAGTGAGCTCATTTTTCAGAAATAACCATATGATTTTTTTGCCACAGCTCAATACTTTTTCATGAGACAGGAACTTTCTCACATTTCTCTTAAGCTCAAGTTAATGTGTCATCTTTTAACCCTTGCTCAGCCAGCTTACCTTAAGGTGCAGATGATTGTTATGGTTGGCACCTGGGTCCTGAAGAGATGTGTGGAAGAACCTGTATGGAAAGGTTAACTTGTCACGGATTAAATTGTTTAATAATAGCATCCATGGATGAATACAGCACTTCTGATAGTATACAACACAATGCTGTCTGATATGTAATGCCATGTAAAACACAGCATGTTAGCTGTGAGCTCAAATATAAGATGCTATTTAAGAGTTTCCAGTGATTTATGGAACTGTGGCATTTGATGTTTTTCCACTTGCAATTCATGAGACAGTGACGCAATTGCTAAAAGCTGAGTATCTTCCCCACACGTTGAAAGTGAGTGAATTCTTCAGTTTTCAGCAAATTATTTTGGTTCATTTTTTTCACATTTACACAGTTTACAAGCTGTGCTAAACCACTTCCTAGCTTCATCCAGAGTCATTCTGTACCTCTGTGTGGCATTTTATGGAATAATGCCATTCAGTAGCAATATGTGGCATTAAGTTAATGGATTTGATTGGTAAGCATCTTTTGTCCTTGAGAAATTACTTCAGTTGCTGAAGAAGTGAAAAGGGAACACTTTCCATACCTATTATCACCTCAAGTAGTTTTTAAAATGAAGTACTTACTGTTTGGTTTGTGCACTCTGTCACAGTTTTGGAACTTCAGAAGGACATCTGATTTAGGCTACATGCAGCAAACCTGTATAGTTCTCTTCTCAAACTGTAATCATATGACTCATATGCTAACATCCAAAAATGTTTGAAGGTCCCAACTGCTCCAACTTCTTCCTTGCCAAAACACTGACAGGATATTTTCCATTACAGGTGCCACATCTACTAGTATAGTGAAAATTTACTCTCCCATTTTTGACTGATGGAACTGTTTGTGAAACTAGTTAAGCTTGTCAGTCTAGCTTCACAAAGTTGAAAAATTGCTCTGATACTTTTATAAACAGTCTGCCTCCCACTCAGCATTGAACTGGCAGTTTTCTAAGTGAACTCTTTGTTTTCCTTTAATTGCCTGTGATTCACACCCACATTTTGCAGAGATTGAAGGCATTTTAATTGCAAGGGATATTTTAGGATGGAGGAGAAGGGATAGGAAGAGGCTTGGGGGGAAAAAAGCGGGTGGGGGTTTGGCATGTTTGGAAGGCTAACTCTTCTATGATTGCACACAGCAACGAGATCAGCAGCCAGAGCACCATCTGTGCACACAGCTTAACCATACCACCCAGCTCCGGCACAAAGGAATGTGTCAGCTCCTGCTTTTCTGAATCAGCTGAAAACCTCCTTCATGCTCCAGTGAAATTCTGCAACCGTTCCCTGAAGATCTAAACCCTTTGCCCAGCATGTCGGACTGGCATAGCCTTCCTTCAGCAAGAAGCTCTTCCTGCAGTGCTGCTTTTGCAGGTTGGAGCTGGGAAGGTTCAGCTGCTCTCCAGTGTCACATCCCTGCCCTGCGAGCTACAGAACAATTATCTCAGCATCCTGGGGAATGGTAAGAGATATGATCTCCCATAAAATGTAAAAGCATCTCAAGAGGCTGTGTGTGGCTGTCTATGGCAGAGGTGTTTGCATCTGAGCTAGTTGTCCTAGACTTCCTTTGTAGTCAGGAGAAAGCTACTTACTCTAACCAATTGTTTAAAACTTGATTCATCCCCTCCTCAAACAGATACTTATTTATCATTGGTCAGATGAATTGAACCCTAAATATCATCAGCTGTTTACAAGACCTTCTCTTACTATAGTGGGAAATTCAGCAGCTAGTTCTTTGTACACTGGGGGTATCTAAACCTCAGTGAAAGGAATTCCACCTGTCGCTCTTGGTATCATGTAGGTTTTTCTCACCATCAGTATCTGGACTGGAATCCAGTGTACGAGTGGTTGTTCCCCAGACCTTCAGAAATAATTAGGTACATAAATTATACAAGATTTTGGCCTTAATGCTTTGCAGACTGTATCAAATTTGTCCTTACAGAATCTGTGTGATATTCTCCTTGTTGTCCACAAGAACTTGTCTGCATGGGCAAACTAGCCAAAATAGCTGCCCCAGAAAAGTTCCTGATACAGACTCTTTCTACTCAATGTAATTTACTGTGCTCCAGAACAAAATATCTATACGACAAGACCAAAATTGTCAAACATGGGGGGGAAAAAAAAAAAGGGTTGTTTCCATATGTGAACCCACAATGCTCTCCATATAAGTTTTTGTCATGTTGGCAAACTTGCACTTTTGCACAGCTCGCCAAAATAGCTGCCCCAGAAAAGTTCCTGATACAGACTCTTTCTACTCAATGTAATTTACTGTGCCCCAGAACAAAATATCTATACGACAACACCAAAATTGTCAAACATAGAGGGGGAAAAAAAAGGGTTGTTTCCATATGTAAACCCACAGTGCTCTCCATACAAGTTTTTGTCATGTTGGCCAACTTGCACTTAGGCACAGCTCTCTAATTCTTTCATTAACAGTGTAGAAGATGGCACGTTTAGACTGATATGTTGTTAACTTCATGTAATGGTATTACACTCCTATCAACAGGTTTTAGTGAGGAGATTCAGGAAAAGCTGATTTCTCTACAAATTCTGCAGCAGTTTTCTCTGGTGACTAAAGACCACTCTGCTCCTGTATATATCCACACATCTTGTCTCATCCTGCCTTTTCTATTACGTAGAAAAAATCCAGGTTGTGGCTCCCACCAATTCCTCCTTTATTCCAAAATCTTCCCCGTGATTCTAGCTTTTCTCTAGCTTTGATTACTACCAGTCAATATACTCCCATCTGTTTCTACCTTCCCTCATTCCTATCACCTTCCCAATATCTTACCCACAAGCTTTGGCGCATACCTGTTCTGCTATTCATTTCCCCTCCTGGCAATATCAGATGCACTCTTCTTTCTTCTAATAGCAAATTTTATTCACCATCAGAAAAGAAAAAAGAAGACTGTTAATGTCTGTGTGTGAGAAGAGGAGAGATCTTCTTTATCTTTGCTCTCAAACTCTGCAGTGAGGCAAAATTTGGCACATTGCTTCTTTACCACCTCATTTCTCTTCAGTAAAGATGAATTGCCATGTAGTTTTGCATGTTCTTAGCATTCTGGTCATGGTGGGTTTTTTTATAGTGAAAATATATCTGGCTTACTCAGTGGAAAGTAGTGAATATCATTAACAGGAATTAGTTCTTGGGTAATTTTTCTTAGATTTTCTACCACCTTATGATATTTGAAAGAAATCATACCTATGAAGAAGTCAATTGTTTAACTGGTTTGTCTTGTCAGAGACACTAGACAAAATAACTTAGAATGTTCTAGACTGTTTGGAGAAAGAATTATCTTTACTCTGTAGTTAAGTATCAGCATGACTGTTAGACCCTAACCTACTAAGATTTCTGAAGAAATTAGCTTTCCCTTCAACCTAAGAGGAATGGAGTACCTCTTTTCAGCATTCACTGAAAATCCTAACCTCACAGTTTTAAATTAGTTGTACTCTGGCAGAGCTGATAGTTTCTCTGCTAAATATTTTGCTTCTGACCATTCAGCAACTCAGCGGAACTAACATTCCTGTGTCCAAAAAAAAAACACATCCAGTTTGGTATATCAAGGGGTTGCTTTTCCCCAGAGTGGATTTATTTCAATAGATTACCTCATTCCCTCAAATCTTACAAATACAAGTCCAATTCTGAAGTATGCAGAACATAGTACAAAAAATATTGCTAGCTTAAAAATAAACATGAATCTGCCTGACCTCTGCACAAGTCCAAGTGTAAGTGGGAGCTGATGGTGGGAAATCTTGTGCAGTATTTTCAGGCCAGCTTGTGGTCATATACTCTAAAACTACTGAAAAATGAGCAGTGTAAAAATCCTTTACTCTTCCTTGCAAACCATCTACTTGTTCTTTTGGAGTCACCTGAGTATGCTCTACCTGGAGACATAGGGCCTAGAGCTTGCTCCTTGAAATGTCAAGAGCTAAGCAAACCAACTCCTAAGAAGAACACAGGAATGAATCCTGCTGGAAACAGGTAAAATTGATTCTATTTTTGAAAAGGGCCCACCAAGTATTCGAGATAGTGAAGCCAGTTGGTCTAGGTTGCTTCCAGGTGCTACCAACCTGGAATCGGATCCTTGGTGGAATTTCAAAATCACCTTGCTTAAACATACCATTATACATCTTTGCTTTATCTTCATTATAGTGAAAACATGTTCCTTCTGGAAAGAACCATGAGCATCAAATATTAATGTGCAGAAATATTTTTAAATACAAGGCAGAAAATCTGAGTTTGAAGACAAAATTTTTTTCAGCAATTTCAAACTTCTTTTATGCAAAATAAACTAAGGTTTCAAACTCTTTCTAGAGCAATGGCTCACAGCATCCCCAATCCATCCCATTCTGTTACCAAATGCAGTAGGCAGGTAAGCATCTCCTGTACCACCTTCATTTGGAGCTGTACAATCTAGCTTGACTGTTGAACCAATCTGCATTAGTCTTGCTATTGCAATATTTTAAGTACTAGTGTTTCCTAGTGAAAAATACTGTTGGTTATGCTTCTTTGTGAACTTTCACACAGCGTAATAGAAGAAGAAAATTACAAAAAATGTATGTTTAATATAGATGACATACTCTGACTTTTTCCTGTTAAACTTGATAGAACAATGCAGTAATAACACATCACACATTCATAAATATGATTGCAGGGATATAGCATATGATATTTTGAGAAATCCCATGTCAAATATAATTATTAATTTATAGGTACAAAAAACAAAGATCAGCACTGTGCCTTTCTGTGAAAGATATCCATTTACACCAAAGAAGATCCACATTAGTAAAAACCTTCAACAAATCATTAAATTAATAAATAGTACCAAGGTTACTGAAGGGGGTAAACTGGTGCAAACTTAAAATTAGGTTTGTTGGAGCTTCACATACAGCAGACTTTAGTTTATTATTTTTTTTAATCCTACGTGATCTTAGCCCATTCACATACAGCAGACTTTAGTTTATTACTATTTTTTTTAAATCCTACGTGATTTTAGCCCGCAAACTTCTGATGCCTTACAAATAAACCTGCCAGTCCTACACTGGTGAACTATTACTTGATTCCAGATCTAAGCCACATTTTTTTCCCAAAAGTTTATACAATATACATGTGTTACACTTTAGAAAGTGCTAGGACGGTGGTGCAAAAAGGCCAATTTAAAATCAGGGTTTGGATTCTGCTACCTATGTTTGTTTTGGGGAAAGAGGACTTGACTTCAGTGTTAAGCATTACTTCACTGCCAGCCCCTCAGCTCAGTCTGGGGAAAAAGTGTCAAGATCCAGATTGACCTTTATGGCTGGTGACAACCTTCTCTCTACCTTTTTCTCTGCTTTTGATGGATGGCCTCCTCTTCCACAGAAGATGAGTCAAGAAGAGACCTGTGAGACTAGATGTATGAGGATCCATTACCTGGGATTGCAGAAATAGCTCTAGAGGTGACAGACCAGAAGTGTTGTGGAGCATGCCTTTAAGTCTTCTGCCTTTAAGATCTTTGGGGGCAGGGGATTCAGTTATCCACTCCAAACTTAACCTGTTATTTCAGATGCTGTGACACTGATATTGTGGCTCTTCTTCAAAATTGGACTTCCTTATTAGCTAGCTAGCCTGGAGCCATAGTGCAGAAGACTTTTCACACTGAGAAGGCTTCTGAAGGCACTGGACTTTGTTTTGGTCTATCCAAAGTAAATCTATTTTGGTTTATTGCAGATTCTGTAGCCTCCTTTCCCTTGGGCTGTTTTGGTCTAAGCTTTTCCACCTAGGTAGACATGCAAATGATCGAGCCAATACAGAAAGAAGCCATACCTCTCACCTTCCTGCTGCTTGGAAACAGCTCCTGCCAGTCAACACCTAGATTAGCACAGGATTTACTACCATTTCTGTATACAAGTGGTGGCCTTCACTGGACTAAGTAAATCCTGTAATAGAAAATGCTTCCTCACTAGCTTTCTGAAGTAGTAGAAGTTATCTGTATATCAAAGATATATTTTGTTTAGTTTTTTGACAAACTCCTGACAGGATACATAACTGAGTGCTACTGAAGTAAAGAATTTGCCATAGGACTGATGCTTATGTGAATTGAAAGCTGCTTGCTGGGCAGGGAGCAAAGGTATTGTCATTTTTCAGGATGAAGAAGAGTATGCAGTACAGCCTCTTAGGGAATGAGTTTTAATGAAGATTTTCATCAATGACCTGCAGAAGAAAGGGGTACAGAAACACATCTCAGTTTGTAGATGATACTGAACTTTTTCAGAGAGTCAAGCGACACACATATACAGCAAGGAATCCTAGAAAGGCACCACACAGTGGAGTGAATGCAGTAAAAAGTGGCAGATGAGTTCCTTTTTAGTTACATAGTGCATGTAAGGAGAATAAGTTGTGCTTACACAACGCTGAAGTGAAAATTGGCAGCTGAAGCTCAGGAAAGAGACCTGGGTGTCTTTGAACTCATCCACTCAAAATGCAACAGCAACTAAAAATGTCAACAGAATTTTGGGTGCTCTCAAAAAGGGATGGTAAGAACCAATCAAAAAATGTAAAATCTTGGTGCATTCACATCTTGAACACTGTGTACAGGCAGCTAGTAGAACAAATACAAAATTATTTGCCAAGTCTTGCAATATTTGGTGGGCGCTTGCTGAAACTAATTGGAGAGTAGTTTAACACCGGCAAAAGGAAGTCCTTTTAATATCTCAGGTCACTACCAGCTCTGCCTTCTGCTACAGGAGGCTGTGGAGGCTCAAAGTACCACCAAATTAAAGACAAAAGTAGACAAATTCCAGGGCAGCAGGTCCCTAAAGAAATACTTAAATGAAGAGTCAGGAATGTGCTCGCTGGCATCCTTGGTGCCAGGGTAGGTGCTGAAGGAATGTGAGGGGCAGGGACTGCAGACAGGCAGGATCATGAGCTGTTCCCAAACAGCATTTTCTGCTAACACTGTTGGAGATAAAATGGACAATTAGTTTGACCCAGAAGGACATTTTCTGTGTTGTCATGAAAATAAGAACCCGTGCTCCTTTGCTAGAGCTTAAATCTGCCGCTTCAGAGTTATTTCCACCCATTTGATTTTGATTGCATCTCAGTAGGCAGTAAATGGTGCAGGATATTTCTCAGCTGAAAGAACTGTGTGGTAATTATCAATGGCAGGGATTTTTTTTGTTGTTGTTGTTATTTTTTTTTTTCAGTGGAGTTAGGGAAAACGAGGTGCTGCAAAAATGAAAGGAGGTGAACAGTGTCAAATAGATCTTTTTGTATAAATCTAAAGAGCTTAAAATGGTGTAAATAGATTCAGATAAGAAGTATGTTGAGCAAAGAGAATGAGTTAGGCAGACACAAAGCAGATTTTATTTTTAATGAATGTATTTTTAGGGCTTTGTTCTGCTACAGCCATTAAAGTTTCTGGACCAGAGTCAAATTGAGACAGCTGAATGTTATTCCTTGGTTTTGTGATGGTGTGACTGTTGTACTTCATAATGTGAGCAAATAATTTTTATCAGGAAAGAGGAGTCACTCTAATAATCATATCAGAAGCTGGGCATAAAGAACAACCAGAAGTCCTGAAGACAGTGTAATACCCACTGCCAAATTATCCTTTTTGGCAGAGATTCTCTCTTACTTTGAGCATTCCATAAGCATCAAACACTGTACCTTCTCATCACCCAACCTGTTC
>NW_008616828.1:0-46392 GCF_000691845.1 Merops nubicus | reverse complement strand
GCTTCTCTCTCCCTGTCCATCTTGTTCTAAATACCTTGCATAGCAGAGTGCACCTTCACTTTTCACTATTTCTTGTAATTCCTTCTTCCAGTTCAGAGAAAAGGCTGAAGATGCTGAGGAGCTCTCCAGTGCTTCTCACCAGAAGGAGGTTTTATGTTGCAGAAAATACTGGCAAAATATTTAGTTTATGTATTGCTGGCTGATCCAAGACGTGTTTATGGCTGCTGATTTATATTCATCAGGTTTCACGACATATCAAGGCAATTATCAGGTCACAGTTCTGATTGTTTGCTGTGTCACAGTGCAGAGAAGAATGCCAGATCACACCCCCTGGAAATGTGGAATATTTGAGCAAAAGGATGAAATTGGCTCTCTATTCTTTTTTTAATTTTATTTTCTCCTATACAGAGTAGGAGAGTAAAACAAGGAGGCTGGGGGGGAGGAAAATCTCACACTGGTTTTCTGGCATTGAATTAATGGATGGCAATTTGCTCTGCATATAATTTACAATCTGTATGCTCCTATATATAACAGCAATAGTAAGAACCAAAATCAGTTATTATCATCTTGCTTCTAAATTTAATTTGCTGTTGCTTGCATCACCCTTAGTTTAATCCATTGTAGCCTCACACAGGAGGAAAAAAAACCTCCACTCTGCTATAATTAAGCAGGGGAAATCATGTCTTTTCAAAGGTGCTTTAGTATCCACTGCTTGTTTCAAAAACTGAAATTTAGTGGGTATCCAGAGGATATATTATGATGTTTTAGTGTTGAAATCTGGGATCAGATGAACTACAGGTTGTTCAAGACCAATCCCTCAAGGCAGAATCTTTTTCTTGTTAGACACACTCTTCTAATGTGTTGCTGACATTGTCCCTGGACAATCAAATAATAATTCTGATCATGCTTGATTGATCACAGTTCCTTGACATTTCCCACTACTGTCACAGAGGGCTCACTACCCAGCGTGAAGTATGGAATCAAAATTTGAAAGCCAGCATTCTCTGAAACCAGGTTAAACAGGTAATCTCACTCCCACAGCACTCCCTACATCTCACAGCAAATTCAGCTGAAATAACCACAACTGTTCTCCACACCTGTTTCCAGTCTCAAGAGGGACTGAGTAAAGGCTGCTGGGATGCACAGCTTAGCACTTCCATTCTGTTTTCAGTGTTTTCTTATACACTAGGTGTTCCAGAAATATAATCTTAGATCTTTCTCCGTCATCAGCCCAAATAAATCACAGCATTGCCATGAAACATGAAAGAGAATCCAGTTAAACTCTCCAGGAGCAAATCCAGAGACAGAACAGCAGCACCTCTAGTGTTGTAGAGGCTGAAATGTTTATCCCTCATATTCTTTGCAAATGCCCTTGGATCAGCACTGACAAATACCCTTTTTTGTGTTCCCCAGGGGAAAAACCAATAGCATCCAGTGTTTAAGCCACTTTTGAAGGATCGCTAACCTTCAGACTCGGGTATGGCTGGCGGTATCCCTAGCAGCAGCTGCATCCCTTAGACCATCAGTACAGAGACCTGGGTTATCTTACTGAAGTCAAGTGATGAACATCTCCCCATCACACTTTCTGAGCTTTCTCCAGCTTTTCCATCCCCAGCAGTATGGGCACACTGTTAGGAAGCTGTCAGGAGCACATGCTTTGACATCCTTGACGACACTCTGCAAGGGAGGTGGCTGGCTCTTGGGCAGCATTGACTCATGGACTGAGTAGGTCTTACAGGGGGTCAGTGAGTTTCTTGTATCTCCCTGTTCCCTACCTAATCTTCATCCACAGTGTCCACTTGTGGGACTCCCAGCTTGAAACCTAAAGAAAGATCAGTAAAGCCATATTATCCTTATTATCAGTTTGAAACTTGGTTCTCCCTTCTCTTATCTCTGTGTGAGCCCTGAGCCCAAATTTTCCAGTCTGTCACTATATACCTATTGTGTACTCATCCCCATGTTCCTTCAATTTCTTTTTGTCTTATCCTCTACTGCAGCTGTCTTCTATCATTCTTGCTTTATTTTCAAATGACTGAAGAAATACATGGGCTTTCTTCAAACAGTGCAGTTTTTCACATGAGCCATAACCAAATGTACTTCTTTACAGATGATCTGTTTCCACCTTTCTGCATGCTAGAAAAAGAAAGAAAAGATGCATCTAAAATAGCTTTTGTGGATATAAGGGAGAAAAATAGTTCTGTTATAAAGGACCCTTAGCCAAGCCATCATGGACATACATGAAATAGTTGTCTCTCTTTTTCAGTTCTTTTCGCTTTTAGGCTGATGGAGAAAGTTGAAATATGAAAAGTTGAAATTTAGGCAGAGGCAGAGCAAGTTTTGCCAATTTTTGTAATGTTATTGCAAGTATCACAACTGTTAATGCTTTCTCTTCAGGCCCCAAATGCTAGCAGCAAGAAATCGCAGAGAAATACTCACTTTTGAGTGAATTTTGAGTTCTTCTGATGTCATGGAAAGGTTTGAAACTGCTTCAGAAATGGAGTCTAAAGAATAAAATAGAAAGTAAATTAAAAATGCAAGGCTTAAAATCTTACAGCTTTTAAATAAGTCTGTTTTTCTAGCCATACAAATTTTGAAGATGGGATTTGCAATACCATGCATTATAACTTTAATCCAGTGGAAGAAAATGGGCTTGTTAAGAGATGTACTTAGAAAAGTGCTCTCCTGGTGACGAATTATCTTAATTTTTTATGTTCAGGTACTGTCCTGATTCAAAAGTTCTCTGTATTTAAAATATGAGCAAGACTCTAAAATAAGTTATTTACTTTGCAAAATTAGACTCAGTTACGTAGGCAGTATTCATGCCAGTGCTGAGATTTTATCCAACTTTAAACCTAGAACAAAAGATTTACTTCTAAATTAGACACTTCTGGAAATGCAGCTTATAATGTTAATGTTGTGCAAAAATATTTCTCTTGGTAATCTTTCATTGCTCTTTCTCATAACTTTACTGTGATACTAATTTTTAATTATTTTAGAAGAAAGCAGTTTTTTTTCCTGGTTTACGTAGCAGCTACAGCATGTTTATTGCCACAGAGTAGGCAGGTCTGAAATGTGTCAGCGAGCATACTTTGCAAGCCATCTGTGACTGCCTCACTGATTAGAGAATGGCACAATTTTAGACCACCTTCCCAAATTACTGTAGAGTGCATGGTATTCTTTAGACTCTCTCAAGACTGCGCCTTGGTGTAGGCCAGAGAAACTGCAAGACCCATCTGATACAGGTCATCAGAGAAGTTTGTTACATCTCTGCTGGGTCAGGATTGTTAGGACTTCTGAGAAGCACACACTTTGTCTGTGGAACAGGCCCCGTTCAATACCGCAGGAGAGCTGCCAATCAACGACTGCTGCAGTCATCTGCTTCTGGGCAGAGATCCTCCTGTCTGCAGTCTGAGGGGCATTGGCCATTCAGCTGGGGCATTTCCCAGATTCTTCTCTGAGGATATCTTTAGCATCAGCTGTGAAATAAGTTCTACAATCCACAGTGTAATAAGAGTGCAGTAGAAATAAATGTCCTATATCATGTAGTGCAGTAATCCTCCTTTGAAGGACTCCTGGCTGCTCTTAAGGCGCTCAGTGTGGATGAGTTCTACTTTATTCTTGGATTCTGAGTGCTTATAAGCTATGCTTTAGGCATAACACCCTACTCCCTGTTCTACAACTCTTTCCTTACAAGGGTTATCCTCCTGAGTGCAATGTTTCCCACTGAAGACAGTAATATTTGTAGTTTGCTTCAGCAAGGATGATGGCTACTGAAGGAGGCATAGGCCGAGGTAAATGCTGGTAGTAGAAGTTCTCTACATATACATTAACAGACCTGCCCAAGACATGCACCTCATCTCTCCATGAGAAATGTCTCTGAACATGGATGTTTGAAATATGCTCAGACTATGATGTTTGAGGCTGAGATGTTTGTAGGTCTCTGAACATGGATGTTTGAAATATGATGTTTGAGGCTGAGATGTTTGTTTCTACCAGTAGTGATATATGTGAAATATGATTATTTCTTTTGTATTTGTGTTTGTCCTTCCAGCCTTTGGGAAACTTTGTTTGTTGGAGGCTAGGCTTGCCCTTATGGGCTCAGCAAGACCATTTCTATCCATTTCAGAAATGGAGATATTTGGCAGTACTTTATATCTCTTTGTTATATGGAGGTGATCAACATCCATAAAAATGGAGACAGAAACAATTCCCTCAGATTGGGCAACATATCAGAAGTGTTTATGGCATGTTATGGTGTCTGAGAACAATGATTCAAATCAAAATGACTCTCAGAAGAATGAAAACAGCTTACTTCATTTTTACACAGGAGGAAAAAAAAAACTAGAAAACCACAAAATCAAATAAACTATAACTGTTAAGTAAGCTTAACACTGTAACTGCCTGTCTAGTAGTCTACATTCTGGGTAACCTCCTACTGACTTCACTTTATTTGTCATGAAGTTCATTTAATGTGTGTTTCATCACAGAAGTGCTTTAGATACCAGGAAAGACAAGTCAGAAGACAGTGGTAGCCTCATAAAAGAAGACTGTTCAAAAATGTGATAAAACCCCAAAAGGAATTAGTAATTTCAAGGGAAATCAAAAGTGGCATGTGTCTGACATTAGAACTAATGATAAAAAAATGAAATGCAAACAACATAAATGAACCCAAATTTCCTTAATATGTAGTTCAAAGAGTTTAAATACAAACCCATACTGTATGGTTCATTCTGTGTACAGTAGAACAGTAGGAACAACTTAAAGAATTACTGATGGCTGCTTTCAGAGGGCCATGCCATGCCAGTAAGAGAAGTTAAACTACTTTAAAGGACATTTCAGTGCCTCACAATACATTTTTATAAATACAAGTGCACCTATCTATGTAAAATATTTCTATTTCATGTGAAAACTCAGATTTTGTGGGGTGAAAATGCAGTTAGATAGCTCCACCCTCCAATTAGTGCATGTTCTGGAAATATTTCTAGAGCAGAATTATTCATCCAGACAGAAATCAGGCCTTAGCCTTGCCCAGACTAACAAAGCTATTTGTTGGATTTCAGAGTAAGAGGTTCAGTTGTTCCAACCCAAAAGAGTGAGGATGAGAGAAGGGAGAGCCACAGGTTGGTTGACTTGAAGGAAATATGTGCCCAGCCTATGGCACATGACACTGCACAGCTTCCTCTGGAGAAGGAATTATGATCCATAAATTATTACATTCAGTGGTCCTAGCAGTGACCACTATCTGTTCTGTTTTAAGCATTGAGCCATAGGTGTAAAGGTTCAATTCTCTCTGTAAAGAGTGACCTGTCTGCCTTTAGCATTCTGCAGTATAGAAAAAACCCTGTTATGCACTTGCACATATTCTTTATGGCAGAGAATTTGTATTTAGGGATTCAGATTTAAAGGCTTTCCAAATGCACGTTAGAGTAATTTGAAAGGTTATCATTCCCAGCTGCCTGTCCTTTCTCTCTGCCAGAGGTTATTGCTCCTGCAGCAGAGACAATTGAATGGCTGGCACATTATGTGCACTGCTCATGGCCTGGTGCATCAATTTTGGCTTGCATTATTAACTGGCTGGGCTATCAGCATAGGTGGCAGAATGCCTTGACTTATCATCCCTGCTGGGTTTAGCTGCAGTGGGTGATGTGCTTATCAGTTCCCACAGGTGACAGCCAAATCCCACAGGTACTGAGGACAAAGACCTAAATCCCACCCCTGCAGAGTGCTGGGAGCTGCTACAAAGTAGTTTCCTGTGCTGTGCTTCTCACTCCTTGGAGGAGGGCAGGGGAAAGAGGCAAGTGTTGTTGTGCCAGCACAGATAACTCTGGTAACCAGGAGAGGGACAGGCAAAATCAGTCCTAATGCGCCTAGGAAAAGTCAGCCTGAGAAACTTTCCAGTTGGGAGTTCAGGCAGCCAAAATGCTAAAACTGACCTTTTGGGAAAAGCCTGGAGAGGACTTGGAAAACCCAGTAATATGCACTGCAAAGCCTAAGTTTTAAACAGTGCAGTGACCTGTAGGAACCATGCTGTGCACCTAGAAGAAAGTGATACCTGGGGTTCTAAGTCAAACATCAGAAAGAAAGAGCGGTGAGGGATAAGTTCTAAATGTGAAACACTCCCCAGATGGCCACTTTCCTAGCCTAACCATGGAGCCCGAGAGCATTGCAGCCTGAAATGTATTTTTCATGTATTCAGTTGAGTGAAGAGAAATGCAGTTTCAACATCTGTTCCAGTTCTACAGAGGAAGGGACCAAACAGTTGTGTCCTACATGCCAAAGGGACTGGGTCACCTCAGAAGTGTGCTGTTGTGGAAGGTACACGTCTCTTCTCTTTTGCCTGAATAACGTGAGACCTGAGAATGACTAGTTTGACTGATATTTTGGGTGTCTAGTTTTTGAATGCATCTGAATCTCCTTGGCACACCTAGAGTTTTGTGAACACCAGCCAGCAAGAGTCATTAGGGGCTGTTACGGATGCAAACTGGCAGAATTTAAGCACCTGGGAGGTGAGGAAGCTGTTACTGAGTATTTCTGAAATTTCTGATAGTAATTTCATTTTGACAGTAGACACATGGTTTTGCAAGTAGGATCTAGGTTGCTTGGTGGATTTTGCCTTTTTGATCTGGAGGTATTTAAAAATGTATCAGTGAATCAGTGGGAGCTAGAGGCTTTGATATCTTATGTGCCAGTTTCCACATGTAAGCACCTGAATACCTTTCTAAGTCTGGGCCAACAATGAGTGCTTTGAACCATGCTAAAGTGTGAGGCTTTTCTGCAGACAGCAATGATCGTGCTTGAGCAGAGAGGTTTTATTATGAGTGGAAAAATGTTGTTAGTGACATCAGAAAGACCCTTTGAGTTAGGCATTCCTACACAGAAAATAAAATTGTAGAAGATATCCAGGCACTGTTAATTATATTCAGCCCATTAAGCACAAGCATCATGCATAGAAAAATAATTTGGGATTGACAGGATATTGTATTGCTATTCTTAGGCTTACCCCATGTTTAGAGTAATTCCCATTGATTTCTCTTAACATTAATGGCCCATTAGCAGCTAGATTCAGCAGCTGGCAGGCAGCTCTTTGCCCATGCCAATCCCCTCCTGCCCATGAAGCTCTAGTGTTCCCTGGATGTTGCTGCTAAAGCAGGGGCAGCAGCAATTGCACCAGAACTAGCCCTTCCCAGCAGAAGTAGGTGTCACTGTCACAGCTTTACCTTTGCAGGTGGCAGCAGCAGAAATTCTCATTCTCCAGTCTCCATCATCTGGCATCCCAGTCCCACTCCATCCCTTCCCTCCAGCCCAGAAGATGCAGCAGATCAAGGAGGGCTTGGCTGCAAGGAAGCAGCGGGACACTTGTGTTGTGCAGGAGTTGAGGGTGGAGGTGTGTGGCTTCATGGGGCCAGGTGCTGGGATGGGGGTGAGTGTGGGGTGCAGCTTCCAAGTCTAGGGAACAGGGGAAGTAGACAGGGATCCCAAGAGAAGACGCGTGGTAAAGCACGTGGGTGAGGAGGGGGAGGAAAAACAAGGGAATGAGGCCTGCCTGTCCTACCATGCTTCCATAGCTCCCTGAAACCTTGCCTTCGTCCCATTCCAAGCTCTTCAAACTTCACTGATCCCCACTTACCGTCATTCTCTTCCTTCAAGAAGCTGAAAGCTCCACTGACCTCTTCCAGTCCCACATGCACACCTCTGAGGCCATGAGCGATTTCTTCCCATCTTTTCAAATGTATTCCTCCTCTTTGCCTTAGCCCCTGTGCTCAGTCCTCACCATAGCCCCTACAGTCCTCATGTAGAGCCTCCCTGGGGATTGTCAGTCTCCTGTAAATTGTCCAGAAGTCCCAAGCAAGCTCCACTGGCTGCTCCAACCTTGCTTCCTGACCCAGCACAGCTCTTTGAAATGGTCCTGTGTGTGAGTTCTCACCATAGAGATCAAGAAGAAAATAAATCCAAAGTATTTTGCTCTAGCCTTAACTTTTGCCACACTTCTCCCAGTGCCCAAACAATCAATACAATTCTATGGGTCTGCACCCATAGTACTGGCAAACATAATTATTCCAGAATTTCAGTGTTCTGTTTCACTGTTACCTTTCTTTGTCACAGTTCTTTTATAGCAAAGAAACCACTAATAATGATATCCTGTGAAATTTACATAAAGCAAGTGTTTCTTCTCTGTCTTGCCTTTGTGATACTATCTTCTATCCAATGCCCAGATTTAAACTTAAAGTGTAATGTTTTACTCGGTCATCAGCAAGAATGGGGTTAACCATACCATTGTAATAGATGGAAGTTCTTTATAATTAACAATCCTATTTTCATGGAAATCCTGATCAACAAAATGCCCACAGCTATTTTAGGTAGTGATATATTGACATTTTTAATACCTATCTCATTCCAGTAAATGTCAGCTTTGCTTCAGGTTAGTTTTTTGTGATAGTGGAAGAGGTTGCTGATTAGAAAGATAGTCTGAGATGGGATCAGATGCAATGTGATACCCAGATAAAGATAACTGCGTGCAGCACAGTGTGTGACACCAGAATAAGTAACAGAAGAATAAGTCAGTGGAAACTGAAATTAAAAGACAAGAAAAACAGAGAAAATACAGAAATAAAGCAGAAAATAAGACTTTATTGCTGCATTCTATTGTAATAGCCTCACTATAAGTGCATAAATTGATTCCATTTATATACTCTTAAATCTCATACTCCAGATGAGAAAAAGCAACAATGTAAAATTCGTGATATTTGTGACTGGCCTTTATCATCAAAGAGTAAACAGCCATGACTTCTAATAGAGTTTCTGCTGCTGATTTAACACCTCCGTGAGAGCCTCCTGCTAGAACTCCAGACTGCACAATGAACATGTCACAGAAGCTTAAGTGCCTTTTAATATAAAGTGATTATTATATATCCTCATCTTATTGGTCTCCCAGCTATTCAGACTCAGGCTTTGAAGTGTCTGCTTTTATTCCAGCCCCACCATCCTTTTTTGCTCTTGTGAAGTTGCAGAGAAGTTGTTCAGGAAATCAGCACCAGTGCCTTTGTGACTGATATGCAAATCAAAAACAAGTGGGAAAATTGTAACAAGCCTTTAGGGAGATGGAGGGTTTCTTTATGGTGTTTGCTTGATGCTCAAGCTAAGAGGAGCTATTTCTAAGGCTATCAATTAGGAAGGAATGAATAACTGAGGTTATTAGCATTAGCACTTCATGACTGTTATTTTAGCTCTCATTTAGGCTGTTAGTTACTGAAACTTGTTAGCATCACAGCAAAACTCTCCTGCTCTCAGTTCATTTCTATTGAATTAGGACTTGGACAACACTACAAATCTACTAAATCTTTACAACTCTTGTAAAGATTAAAGAGCTTGATGTCTCTGGATGTCAGCTGCATATCTCCTAAAGGTATCTTCAGGCATCCTGAGCTGTGTTTGTAGGTGAGCGTAAGCAAGAACTCCAACCTAAGAAGAGTCTTACCTCTTATTTTTGTTCACCTACGAACAGTTTTCCCAGATGCTGAGATTAATTTGCTCTGTTTTGCTAAGGAACAACAGTGGCATAAGTTTTGTTGGAGAAATAATTAAGTGAAAATAAAAATCAACAACAATTACACTAATGAACAGTTACATAAAATCCATTCATTAAAAAGCAGGAAAGGAAAGGGATTATAACGCTGCAAGAATTTTAAACTTGGGAAAGGTAATACAGTGGATAGCTAGATCTCTTATTAGATTGCAAACAATGCCCTACTTGAGAGGAAAATAAGAGAAATAAAATTATCCTCCTAAAAATGTATCTACAGCAGAACAAGGATTGACTTTGGGCTGCATAAAAGAGGTTTTACTGGTACTTCTTACCCCCAAAAAAAAATTACCAGAAAAATAGGGTCTGACAGGTTTCCTATCCAGTCAGTGATGTGAGAAACTACCACCTGCTCTATGCATATTGTCAGAAGTAAAGAATGGAAGGTTATGGGGGTGTCCAAGCCAGCACAAAGCAACAAAAATGAGGAGGAAAAAATACTTTTGTGAACCATTTAAAGAAATCAAACTTTTATCATTGCAGTCATGGATTGCTATATGGTTATTTAAAACCAGGAAAATAACTTATTAAAAGAAGAAGTAACAAGGAGGCAAGGTGAAAATTGAAAAGGCTTTGGTTCACAGACCAGTTTTATTTTTATCTCCCTTCTCTTTTTCCTTCTTCATTTTAAAGAATAAAACGGAAAACCAAACCAGATCCAGAACTGAAAAAGAAAAAAGGTATTTGAATCTGCCATGAGTTAGGGGCCTGATTGAAATTCAACCAACAAAATTAAAAAGCTGACTCTGTTAAGATCGATTTCTTGACTAACAGCCACAAGAAGTCTCTGTCAGGTACTCATTCACCTTATCTGCACTGTGTAGATAACTTACTAGTTTACTGCAACAGTAGCAAGAAAAACTGAAAGCAGTGAAATGCACAAAATTGAAACTGCATATTTGTTTGCCCATATTTTCCTGGTTTTGCAAGATAGCTACCAATTACTGGAGGCCAACCTGACTTTCCTGTGGTCACAGATTCACTATTAGTTCCTTACTTTTCTTTAAGCAGTAATTATTACAAATCCCTATAAACTTCCAAATCATCATTATTACATTCATGAAAAGTATCTGAAAGCAAAAATATGACAACAGTACTTTTGTGCTGAGATTACTTTTCTTACCAGCTTTGAAGCTGGTTCCCGTCTGAAGGCCTGTGTCCAGTTATGTTAGATCATTAAAGAGCAAATGATCCTGACATTTTATTTTAATAGCATGACTTTGCTTTGGCCAAACATGAAATGCTGAACTTCCAGGGTATGTTTTGAGAATGCTGAGCTGACAAGTGAAAGAGAGGGGGGGGAAAAAACTGTTGAATCATACCAGAGTAACAGTCTCTTACTGAATGAACCAAATGCTTTCTTAGAGGGAAGGAGGGAAGAAAAATCTTGACCTTTTATATATTCTGATATTTGAAAATGTATAACTTATTCACAACTTAGTCTGAGCCTCGTTCTTGTTCAGACATCAAGCTTCTTAAAGATTCCTATCTTCAGGATACTCACACTTTGTGAACCCAGTTCTGCATTACTCTAAGCTATGTAAGAGAAGAAAATGCATTTACCTTAACAGGGGAAAATATTACACATGTGATTTTAGTAATGTCCTAGGTGTATTTGCATGTGAACTCCACATAGCTCAGAAACCATATTAATTTGTCCCCTCCTACATGGCCAAGTAGAAATAATGGAGATGAGAGACAAGGGTGGTCCAATGAGTAAGAAACTGTGCTTCAAAGAGATTGGAGGAGCTAACATCTTTTGCCTGAAGGAACAAATATGGGTATTTGTCCAGGTGACATCTCTAGCACATGAGGTTATTGTAACATGAGTTGCTAGAGCGTGAGAGGTTGTATGTGCCCCCAAAGAAAGAGCTCTCTCCTTCCTACTCATCTCATAGCAGCCACTGTTAAAGACAAGATATTTGATTAGATGCATACACCAAGGAAAAGAGGTAAACTTGTATTATTATGGGTGACAGAGTAGAGCTTGTGCTTGCACACCATGCTTGTGTTTTTATAACCTTACAATCCAAAACTTAGCAAGCATTTCAGAAAAACTGGTTATTGAAAGATGGAGCGATGTCTCAGAAAACCTGGGAGAACTGAGAGGGCATTCTTCCCGGCACTGTTGCCAGTAGGAGGAAAACAACATCCTAGACCAAAGGCTTGTGGTTTGTGTTTAGACACCTGAGAACTGGAGTCAAAGTATGGGCTCTTGCCCATAGTTTCATAAAGCTTCTATTGCTAGAGGGTTAAATCATTCATTTTTCTATCATGCTATTTGAGCTAGTGTTTTGAGACGTTCTCCACACGTTTTTGAGAAGTGAGGCATAACAAAGTATCTCATTGGGCAGGATCAATATCAATTTTAAAAATAATCAAATGTCTGAATTAGCTGTAATTAACAGAATGGAGAATATCTCTACATTTTTTTTTTGTCAACAATATACATATGAGGAAGGAGGATGTCTAAGAGTTCAGAATTTTGCAGAAACTCTAGAATTCCCCCTGAAAGCATGGGTTTCCACAAAACCAGACTGAAAGCTGCAGGCAATTTCCTCTGTACTTCTAGAATAGATTTTTCAATTGAACTGTACTAGTATATGCTAGGAAATGTGCAGAGACTCAGATGTGCATAGACGACACAGAAACACCAAGTGTACAACAGGAAGTGCAAATTGTCAACATTATGAAAAAAACAGGCATGTATTTAGTACAAGAGCTGAGCTTGCTACCTCAGATTAAGGTAACTATATGAAATCCTGCTTTTATGCTGCATGTGCAAGTGGAGTCAGGAAATCCTCGTACAACGTGTTCCTTCAGCAAGGGAGTGAAGTGGTGCAAGCAAGGCTCTCAAAGAAGAGGCAACATTTTTGTGATTTCAGTGTGCTGTTCAGTGGGGAATGTAAAAACTAGGCTTTAAAAATACGAAATAAAATAAAGGCCAGAGAATTATATCACTTTAGCCAAGCTGCCAAAAGTGTTTATGGGACTTAAAGTCTCAAGGGGATAAAGCAATTCATACTATGTTAATGTTTGTACTGGGAACTTTCCATTAGTAAATATATGAGAAGGGAATAGTCATATTCATCCATCTGCTTAGTGGCTGTTAAAGCACTGAAGCTGCTACATGTCAACTATTTTCCTTGAGACAGATGACCTTTTTTTCTGGAGGGCTGGTTTTGTTTATTTTTTCCTTTTTTTACCCTACTATATAAAAATATTTTTTTTGTGACAGATTTCTTACAGATACAGTTTCTTCTCAGTAACATTTTCCTTTCACATACAGCTCTACCATCAGCCACGTTGCCATTTTCTAGTAGAATGATCAGGATACATGAACCAAGTTTTTTCCAACTTATTCAAGTTCTTTTGAGACTCTTACTTCAGTGACTTTGGCTCTTCCACTGACAGCCATTAAAACACATGAACAGTCATTCTCTTTTTGTTGATCAATTAGTGATCTTTCTGTTTTCTGGCACAGCAACAGAGAGGAATGCAACAAAGCTATTTATAAAATAAAAATCAGAAGTGCCTAGTTTAGATACAACCAAAAAAAATCCAAACAATGACCATGGCTGCTGGTACTGTTAATTAAAAGCTAATCAAGCAGGTGATGTGTAGCATCAAAGGGAAATTAACTTCAGTGAAAGGCGGTCATTTTCTGATGCTAGTTACCTTGAGAAATCATTGATTTTAGCTGGAATCAAGAAAGGTCACGTAGGGTTCTTTTTTGCTGCATGCTGCTGCTTTTCACAGGTTAATTTCTGCCAGGATCACCTTCATTACTAATGCTACTGTAATAGCATGGGAGAGTAAGTACATAGAAAATCTTTGCAATAAGCATAGGTACTAATTCAATTTACTGATCAGAACTGTCATAGAGTAAAAGCTAATTTAATCACAGCAATCACTGAATATGACTCATCATACGCAACTAACTTTTGCAACTGAAGGAATAAATAGGCAAAATTATAAGCTTAATACAGTACAGTTACAAAATACTTTGCTTAAGTGGTTTTACTAGTTTTTCCAAATTATCAATAATAGGATCACAAGTTTTCATTTCAGTTTAATATTGGTGTTTTTTTCAAAGGCTAGATAAATAGCATTAGGTATGTAGCCTGTACAAGAGATTTGCCTATGCTATGTATCCGTGTTCCACACTATCTTGTTACAATACTATTATCTACTAGTACTAGCTGCTAGTACTAGCCAAGTGAACTAGAATCCTGTTGTGCTGGGCGGTGCCATGCAAAGGCACATGCAGCAGGAGACAGTCTCTGTCTCAGAGACACCATGGTCTCAAGAGAGTCTTACTTGCTACTAAGTGAGGTCAATGACAAAACGGAGACCAGGGCCCAGGAGCACCTGCACAAAGTTCCTGTGCTCACCCTGCCCCAGCCCTGGGGAATGTGGCTGCAGCCAAGGCTGCTTTCCCACCATGTTCCTAAAACCCTGGCCTGCAGAGCTGGGGGGGATGGCAACATCCATGTGGAGCTTCAGGGCATCAGTTTGGAAATATACTGAGCAATGCTATTGCCTGGAGGGAGCTGGGTGGAAAGGATTAAAATAAGCATCTTTTCCAGATTTGAACTGCAGCTCATTCCAGGCCATTATCAAGGTCCTCTGGATAATTAGAGTTAAAAGCACAAGGTAGAATTCATATCAAGCGCTTTAGACATTATAAACCTAGTCAAAATCCCTTATACATTTCTGGGAGTGTTTCCAGTTGCTTTGGCAGGTTTTGCTTGAAAATTTACCCACAATCCTGTATGAAAGAAATATTTACAGCTTTCTTTTTTTATTCTTTGCAAGCATTTTAATTTCAAGTTTTTTAGCTTTCCTTTCATATCAAGACACTTCTCTGTGTACAGCTTGTCACTTCATCTGTCTTCTAAGAAGACTGAAAGTGACCTAGACACCAAAAAAGATCCAGGCAAGTAGAAACTTATATGCAGGCTGGACCTGCATAAGTGGCAAAACTGTAGTGTTGAGAGACAGAATTGTAGATGCTTGGAATCAAACAATTATCTCTGGCGTTCGTTTTTCTGCTGTTTCCTTTGCCGTAAGTATCTACTGTAGAATATAGATACAGAAAATGCTTACTGAATCCTGAGCAAACAGAACAGCTTATGAACTGGTGAAGGTTTAAGTGTCTTACTTCATACAAAGTGGTTTATAAGTTCTTAATATATGACATGCATCATTAAAGAATATATACATGACAATCTGTTGCTTTTCTCTTATGTAAAGGTAACCAGCACATTTTACTTAAATAGGTAGAATAAATACATTTTATGGACTTATATTTGTCAGTAGCATGTGATATTTTGAACATTGTTATAGCATGCTTTTGTCCTTTCTAGATGGAAAAGGGCAGATCCCTGATATCTGCTGAAGCAAGGGAAAACTAGACATATGGCGTGGTTTATTAAAAAATATAATTATTTCAAAATTTTCTGAATATTAACAAATTCTTTGCTGTAAGGAAGCTGTGAATTTACAGCACAAGAAAATTCCCACCACTATAACATATTACATATTAATAATTGTGATGTTTCATATTTCCAGTGGTGTAAAAATTCTCACAAAAGCTTATGCAACTGCTGCTTTGCATTTCTTTCAGGCATAAAACACACAGAACCTCTGAATAAAATCCAGGCAAAAACTCTGAGCTTCACATAACTCCATGCCAAAAGCAAAGAAATAAAATGCAGATGTATGGCAGTTAAAAAGCACAATTGCAAATCACTCCCTCAATGATCAGTTTCCACTTAAAAAAAAATGGCCAAGAGCTGAGAATCATTTCAGATATAATCTACATGTCAAGGCTGAAATGAAAACCAAAACCTGACAGATTTTGCCAAGTTTTGGGCTGATAACGTTTACACTGCTTTGGTGGCTATATAGCTTGGATCTGAGAGCTTCTTGCACTGAAGGAACCAGTGCCTTCTAACCCTTCCTTCTGCTCTCCTGGAAGACAGGGAAAGTGCTCTGGTTTTATTGCTCTGCATTTCAATAGTTTCCATGAGCATCAGCTGTTTAACAACTATCCACATCCCGATTCAGACTTTTCCCAGATTTTGAAGGTTTGGATCTTTGGGTATATTTGTCCTTTCAAATGCTCTGATCCATCAGCTAAGTGTTTCATTAAATGTAAATGCTCAGGAACAAATCACATGCTCACTGCCCATGCTGAAAGCAGCTCACTGCTTCACAGTGCACAGTTTCTGCAACCCCTCAGATCTAACAAGGAAAGCCAAGATAATAACGATATTTGTATACCCGTTCAAATACCTCTATGCTTCTTACAATTGCTGTGTTTATTAAAAGATAATTACATTTCATGACTCATCACTTCACAGCTATGTTGCAGTTCTCACTTTGAAATATTTACAAAGCCGAAAACGTGGAAACAACAGGAAAAGTTTTATGCAGTCTAGAGCTAGTGGGTAACTGTCAGAAAAAAATTGTATATTTGGAATTTTTTCACAATGAAAACCTTTCTTCAGTCTTTATAATTTTTCCTATCTACCTTATGGAAAACTGTGGGATGATGCCTTTGTGAAATAACATTTTAGTCCTAAGTAACTTGATTTTCTCTCTCTCTTGTGCTTTATCTATCTGACAGTTTAGAGAGGTATTTGGTAGGTCTCTTTTGATGCTGCATGCCTCACCTCACCCAACTGTGACCCTAGCACATTTCAGCTTCATTTCTACAAATTAAATAAGCAGAACACTTTCCTACCCTGCTTTATTTGCTATTGCAAAGTCATAATAACAATTTTGCAGAGACAGAATAATAATACAAAAACATTGTGAAATTTGAACATTGCACAACATGTTCTGTCTCCAGATGGTGAAACTAAGTTGTTTGTAAACACTTTTGCAGTATTGCTGGGGGAAGGGATGTGGTGAAGAAAAGCAAGAGCTGTGGGTATGAACTAGAATTTAAAGCCCCGATTACCATTAACTTCAGAGGGGAATTCTCATTGCTCATTCCTAGGTCTATCATTTATGACTTATCATACAAGAGAGGATATAAAATTGTGAAGTGTTGAACTTGCTTGCAAGCAGCAAGGTAGAGCAGGTCAGGAACTATCTCTCAAGGATATGAACACATAGAAGGTTCTCCTTCTGAAAAGTTAAGGTGTATAGTAAAAATCTGACTCAGTCACCAATCTGGGAAATTATTTTTAATTTTTATTTTGTGGCTTTTTTAAGTCTATGGAATAAATATTGAGCTTATACTTTGAGCCCAAAAAAGCTGCAGATACTCTACATGGTTCTGAACACATGTAGGTTAAATTAAAGAACATTTTTTAATGTCACTCTAGAAAATAACATCATTTTTCTCCTTCACTGCTTTCTAATACTGATGTCTTTAGACCAGCTCAATTTACCTGTGGATAAGTATTAGTTGATGGCAGCAGATCAATCACTATTACCCAACATGTAGGTCAAAAAGGGGCATGCAAGAATCACAAGAAAAATATCCCTCCTCTGTGACCCTCACCTGAAATCATTCTGCTTCTCTTATCAGTCGTAGTACCCGCTCCTCAATGCTCCTGAGTTGCTGCTGCTGAGTAAGATATTCCCACAAATCATTTCAGCTAGTCATTTCTCCAAAGTAATCATCATGTTATCAGGAGCTGGATCAGTCTGATGATTTATACTGTTGATACATCAGCACTCTTGCATCATGTAAGGAGAGAAGAGAAAATGCTGGCACTTGAGTTTGACCCCAATAGATGTGAGGTTCCTGCTTCTGCAGTTTGTCCATTGGAGAAGTGAACAGGAGACTCAGAGCAGGAATAGCCCCAAACCTTCCACCTTTCAGCAGAAAACATATTCAGCATAAATTTGTACCTGTGGAACATATATTATCATAACTTATGTATCATTTCATGTTTACTGTTAAATAGAAATTCTGCCCCAACCAAAGTAATGATGCAGCAAGATGGGAAAAATGATCTCTTTTTTTAAGTGCTCCTCTTTTGAGTAGCTTCTCTAGCAAGTGTGAGGCCAGGAGTGTGTTTACCATCATACTGTCGCATTTAAATCGACCCTTGTCGTGACTGACAGATCTACAGTCCTGTTTCTGCTGCTGTGACTTGACTTCATTTTATCTGTGGAAAATTCTATCGGCATTTACATTAGGAAGTACCTGACCTGATTCTCAATCCTCTGCAAGTTACTGTTGTGCATTAAATCCAGGGGCTGAGACTCCATCAAAACTCGTAGACCTGATAAGTTTTAATAATATTTCTGTTCACCATCATAGGATGGCAATGTCATCTAAACATAAGTAATAAAAAACAAGCTGTCCAAGAGGAACAGTCCTGGGAGCCTTGCTAGGCTGCTGCTTTCATGTTTCTATTACTTATGTCTGCATAAAACAGTGAGAAGAATAAAATATGAGGGACTGAGTCAATACAGTTTTACCAGTCTTGTCAAAATCTCCTTGTCCAAACTTCTTTCTTCTAAAACCAAACTCCTAGATTGCAGTGTTTCTTCCTCTCTCTGCAGCTGCCTTCAACATGACATGCTCTGTCACGCTGTGGCTTTCCCCTGCCAGCACCTTCTCAAGGAGGGTCATGGCCCAGATGGCTTGATGTGCATGTGAATGGTGAGTCACATTTTTATAACTACAGATATTTGGGCTCTCACCACCACCACCTCTGATTCTGATGCATTGTGTGCTTCATGAGACATTCCAGCAGAGAGCAACCAGCCAAATCTGAGACCCAGCCACAGCTCTGGAGACTCCCCAGTGCTGGCAACTGGGTACTAGCACAGCAGACCATGCTGTGCTCAGCTGGTCTGCCCCATTCCAGGTGGAGCAGCCCACATGATTTCTTCTACAGCTGTTCATGCATACTTTGAAAAAAATTGCATGGGAAAAGGTGCTTTTCAGTGCAGTTCTCTTGTCTTTCAGCAGGATATTTCAAGTTTTGAAAAACTTTCATCTTAAAGCGCAGGGGGAAAAGTTCAAATACTGTTCTTTGAGGAGAATCATGGAATCACAGAATTGTCAGGGTTGGAAGGGACCTGAAAGATCATCTAGTTCCAACCCATCTGCCATAGGCAGGGACATCTCCCACAAGAGATCTCCACAAGAGAAAAGGACAGGAGCACGTGCACAGCCCAAATACAGTCTCGTTCCTGCTCACAGTGGATGCCATTTCCCCTTCTGCTTTAGGACTACTAGGTTCACCACTTGTGAAGAGTATCTGAAAGGCAAATGCACCACTGACATGAGGCACGCCTGCAGCAGTCCACTTCTGTCCAGCTGTCTCTCTCCTACAGATCTTCCAGTGGTGGAGGTCAGGATTAGGCTGAAGAGCCCTCCAGATCAGTCTGATGTAGAAATGATACTCATTTTCCTTTGAGGGCAGAGCTCAGATCATGTTTGCAGATAGCCTTGAGTGAATTGCTCTTTATTATTTCTGTCTTGAAAAGTTTGAATTGCTCTGTAATAGAGTGTCACATCAAGCTGGCTTCTCCCATTTCTCTGCCATAGTCTTTTAGCTGAAGCCAAAGCTCTAAGTCTTAACATGTGATCTTCAAGTAACACTGTGGGTCTATTGCACGGGGCAAGTATTGCACAGGGAAGTTCAAGGAGTGAAAGCCGTTAAATTAAATGTACCTCTGACTTGGGAGGAAGCAGTTTAGGAGTGAGGGAAAGTCAGGAAAGGGAAAGATTACTTAAATATAATGAAGCAGCAAAATAAACTAGGATAGAATATCCTGATTAGGTATCTGGATTATAGACATAAAAAAAACCCAAAAGATGGTAGAATCATATTGATTCAATAGAAATAAATACCATAATGACTATAATGAGAAGTGTATTTGCCTGAAATATAAGGGAAAAAATAATGATACCAATTTAATATTGAGTTAGGGGAGATGAGCACAGCTCCAATATCTTTTAAAACATATTGCTGATAAAACAAGAGAGAAATTTAAATTAAGCTTTTCACAGACCAATTCACTGAACCGCAGGAATTAATATTTATGGAAAGTCTCAAGGCTTGTTGCTTATTTACTAATGTACACTGTCAGATTTGATAGTATTATACCTATACCCTTCTTACAGCCCAGTTCCTTGGCTGCTGTTCCTTTTGGATAATTATACTCTGCCTACCTAAATTCATCCTGTTCTTTTGTCTCTCTATGGGTGTTTTCTCTCGTGGATGAGCCTGAAACTAAGTCTGCACAGGAGTCCTTCCTCTCTTCACCTTCTTGGGCTCACTGGGCACCTCTGTGGGTATCTCTGTAGGCATCTCTGACTTTCAGTTAATTGCTTAATAATCAACTAATATACATTCTAGTCATATTTCATTCATCATGAGATGCTGCAATAGGGATGTATGTTTTGAGATGAGTACTATATGCACAGTCTAAGGGCTGGACTTCCTTAGGAAAATACCAGTGCTATAGTTTTCATAGTCATTACCAATGACCTATCTCATTTCAATTCAATATGCTGCAGAAAACCACAGGTTAGCCTTTGATTGACCTTGTGGCTCTCCTGCCATACTGGACTCATTTTACCAATTTAGCAATGTTACTGGGAATTTATTCGGTGTTCATAAAACTGACAGAGCTCTGAGGAACTTTGCAGCAGCAAAAACAGTAAAACATGAACTCAGAACTGTTGCAGAGAATAGATGTGGACCTGGCTGTTATTTCTTGTCTTTGGTGTCTACAAGATGGCTTGAAATTGTCTACTGAGCCTTTGATATGTCTACTCTCCATCATGTCTCTATGCAATCAAACCAATGCTATATAGCAAATTCAAGATTTTTTTAGGGAAAGTAGATAGCAGGCAATTAACAATTAGGCCAGCATTTACAACATGAGGGCATACAATTAAAAATTCTCCTCCAACTTCTGTGTTGCAGGAATAGAATTAGCTCTGAGAAACAAAGGTAGTTTTACAACAACAGAGACATTTGTCTAACACCCTAGTGAAAATCCCTTCTGTTTAAGTCTTGTCTTTCAGGATCTGAACTGTTCACCCAGCTTGCTGCATGCTACAGCAAATTTGCCCTTATCTATCCCAGAACAACTACTTTACAGGGGTGGAAGATGTCCTATATGTACCCTATGAAAATTATCTGGCAACCTTTTAAATGTGAGATTTAGTATTAAATAGTTATGAAGCTATTGTGAAGAATTGCAAGTCTTGTGAAGGAGTCTGTATTGTTCATGGTTCAGAAAAATTGTGTTTCCATGGCATTTGCACGCCTGTTTTGCTTATTGCTTTTGTACTTCCCAACGTGCTGCATCACAACTAGAATTAGTCAGATCTCAATTTAGTTGCTGAATTACAAGGGCAGAGAAAATATTTTTTTTAAAAGAAGCATGCAGATGAACGACTGAAATCCATAGAAAGGTGTAAGATATGGTCGTGTTCTCTAACAAAACAAAACAAATTGTGTGCCATTTTTCTCTCAGAAATACAAGAAAATATCAAGGAAAAAACGTATTCCAGGTTGACACAAAATACAGTGTTTAACCTAAAAGGAAACTATTTGATTGTTTTAATTCTGTTTGTGTATTTTTTCTGTTTTGTTTTTAATATAGATTCCTTCAAAATAACACAAGACACTTCCAAACTGAAAAAAAAAAAAATTGTTTGAATAAATTTGAAACAGAAAGTCCCAAGACAGTTTTTTTTTTAAAAAAAAAAATTCCTTCTCTGCAGCCAGAACAGTTTGTTAAATTTACTCTAAATTCTCAAAAGATTTGGTCACTTGAAATGACCTTTTCCTCTGGATTTCCTAACAAGTGTAAAGTATTCTTCACATTCACTGAAGTAATTTTCTGTTTGGATCCCTCTGAAATCAACCAGAATTTCTCTCTTGACTTCATGAGACTCAACTTCTTACCTCTTATATGATGAAGTCGTGGGATCGTATAGCATGGCAGGGATTTCACCTGCCTTTATTTCACTTACAGTGGAAAAATGGGGACATCTGACAGTACATTATGATATTGTACAAGGAACAGTGACAGAACACTCCACTCAGTAAATCCAGGTGGAAAGAATACTAATGTTTCAGAAACATGAAAGGTCAAAAATCTTTGTTCAAATACGAACTGTCATTCCAATAGTTACGGTGAAATTTTTATATTTGCTTAGCATGTATGCTTTCTCTTGGCTTTGGTGAGCTAATGCTGTGTTAGTGCTCCTGCAATGACATATGCATGTGCGTATAGTTGAAGTAATCTCAACAAATAAATGCTCAAAACAGCTTTGCAATGCAGCTTTATGACTTATTCATGAGGCATGCTGTTTGCAAATGAGTCCACAAATAACACACATCAAAGGAACTTTCTTCTGAATCACTTCTAGTGGTGCCTAATAACTTCTACACAAAGCTGCATATAAACATATGTTTTATATTATAATTGGCTTTTTACCAAACTATTTCTAGGTGAGTCAGATAATGAGCACCAACAAATACTTATCCCATGCTTCACGTTTTGCTACTGTGTGTCCCTGGTGATATATTAACTGTAGTATTGCTCTAGGGATCTGTATCTTTCTTCAGTCAGGCTGTAACTGTGATGTTTTCATGGGGAAGATATTCTTCAAGTTTCCATCTTTATTCCAGAAATAATATTTCCACAGAAATGTCTACAGAATAGAGTTACATAATGCTTGGGCTGTTTTTATGTATAAAACATACATTTTTTACATTTATCTCTCAAATAAAAAATTATAAATGTAGTGCCAAAAAAAAGACAAAGATTTGTTGTCAACTGCTTCTCTGTAAATCAAGACATTTATATTACGGTTACGACTGAGAATTTCTAGTTACAATTTTTCAGAAAATCATCATTCTTTAAGCATAGGCCCATAATTGCAGTCTTTCAAAGCCAGGCAGCATTGGTTTTTCATCTGCATAAAGAAATTTTTCAGTATTACTGTCTGTTATCATACTACATCATAAAGACATGAAGTATTTTCTAAGTAAGGTCTTCCTCCTTGGAGAAGAAAAGTCTATATTCAAAGAGACATTAACACCATGTGACTTCCATGCCCCCCCTTTCCTTAGAACAGACCTGCTTGGAAGAGATTTGGGCTCCTAGGAATTTGAGTCATGGAAGTCATGGAAACTCAGATGAGCCTCAGGAGTAAGAAGGTATAGCAGTGTAAGGAGAGAGAGGCATCTGGTGAGGATTCTTGACAATATGTTGTGGCATGAGAGGACATGTCAAGTGCTTTCATTAAGAAAACAAGAGGCACTGATTAAGATGCTCTTTTTGGAGGTGGAAGGTCTCCTTTCAGCCCTCACTTTGCTTACGTTAGCCAGAAGAACATCTTTGCACCTACGCTTTTGGGACAGCGGGAGTACATGCTCTCTCAGTTGTTTTTGTTGGAGTTGTTTACTTTGCACAAATTATTGGAGATTCATTTAGTCGGAGGCTTGAACATGACTCTGTGGCCTACAGATTCAATCTCTTCCTTGCAGACCACTTTTTTTTCCAATCTGACTCAATGCATGTTCAATCACTAATGGAAAGTTAACTATCTCTGGCAGACGATTGTGATTGCCTCCACTCTCTTAGCACAACAGTCCCTAGTGATTGCAGAATTTTGCTCATTTCTAAGAAACTTGCAAGAAACAGCTCCTTATTTTATATCAGACAAAAATGGAACTGTAAAAACAATGTTTTTCACCTCCTCAGTTCTCTAGTCGCCAAGTATTAACAAAACCACGGTACCCGAATGAAGAAGGCCTTGCCCCTGATGTCTTGTGTGAATCACGGCCTAGTCTGAGAACATCTGGCTAACCTGACCACCAGAAGTGAGGTATAGGTCTAAGCTATTTGGTCTAAGTCACTCAAATATATACTTCTGATCTGCCTTTCTGCATTCAAAACATAAATGCAGTGACTGCTACTGAAGAGAAACTATCAGTTCTTGAAAACGGTTAATATGGAATGACACCATTTGCCACCCCAGAAATGTCATGATCAGAAAACAGCTTACAATAAAGGATAACAATTTAAATGTTGGTTCAAAATCTGTGGGAAAGGATTTTGGTATATGTGCATAATACAGGAGAAACAGATGTGAACCATAATAAACAATTTTTTTACATCCATTTGTTATTAAATGATAACTAATCTTTTAGGGCAATTAAAGGAAAAATGTTCCAGTCTGAATGATTTTAACATAATTCAGCACTGGCTTATCATTTTTCAACATTCCCAAGCATTTTCAATGTTTACAAATAATATTTACTCTCTACTGTTCTTATTTTCCTTTGCTGTGGCTGTTCTCGTTGCCTCTGTAGCGGAAAGGTCAGTGCAATTTATTACAATTACTTGTACTTCCAACAAATTAAAACCATGACATATGTAAAATCTGCTCCCCTAGGTTTATGCGCTAGGCAACTTGGGGTACAAAAGTCATTCGTATTGAACTATTATCGGGTGATAAATTCAGCCTGGAAGGGATATTTATTCATGTTTAGCAACAGGAAAGGGAGGAGGTCTGCACAGCATCACATGAATTTATTTAGATTGAGAGAACTCAATTCACCTTTGCCTTTGTGAAAGATAATTTCCTCTATCAACGCGGGGACTGCTTTAGTGCTACGGATCAGCACTGGATAAGTTTTACTTTCCATGAGAGCCTCCAACTGTAACAATGCAGCAGGATGAATCCAATTATACACAGGACTATAATGTAGTTGTTACAGAACATAAAAAGATTGTTTCTTGTTTGGCATTTCAGTATATGCCAAGTTAGTGATTAAATGTAGATGAAGAACTTCTTTTGGTAAAGTCTAGGTTTTGTTGTCAGAAAAATTAGTATAGTTGCTTCTTCCAGTTCCTCCACTGATTTTCTGCTCAAATCCAGATGCATCTTTTAACACAAGTCTAATTAAGCCAGCATGACAGAAGCAAAGGGCGAGTAGTCATTTTTTGGCAATTAAATCAACAGGAGAAAATATTCAAAATATAATTTTTCAGAACACAGATACTGTGAATTACATTTTAAAATAACAGGCAATGGATTTTGATACCAACACTGGTCTGTCTTTAGGAAAAGAGAGCAGGTCAGAGCTGCCTAGAGCTGCCCTAGCAACACAAGGCATTGCTGATTCCTGTCAGCAGCTGAACACCTTTGCATGCATAAAGTGCAATGGCTAGTCAGGGAAGTGGGGAGTAAACAGGAACATGATTGAAAGGAACACAGAATACAGGATTTTAATTTTTTTTTTTTTATTGTACTGCTATTATTGAGTAATAAGAAGTGTATATAGCAAAATATTTCCTGCATTAGGCTACTAATGAACAAGAACAAGTACCTAGATTCTTCCTATGCTTTTTTTCATTCAGCAAAGCAGTACATCAAGAATCCCTGCAGCACTACCTTCCAGGTTATTAATTGAAAATGTTTAAGAAAAAGCTATTTATTTATTATATCTAATGGTATAGAACACTTCCGAAAGAGACTACCATGAATTCCAAATAAATGGCTCGACCTTTGTACTGGAGAGGTTAATATTTTCAGGGGTTTGCATAAATTTGCATTCAATTGCACAAATGTCTATGATTTTTGTCAATCTACAGCTGCTTCAAATATTAAATAGGAACTATAGCAACTCTTAAGGCCATGTTTTTCACATCCAAACTAGACAGATGGAAATACAGTCATTACTCACAGATATAATGTTTTTCTATCAATCAGAAACATCTCTTGAGTTCTTTGGTATAAATAAGTAGTGGGAGATAGAAAAATCTACTAAAATAGGTCAGTGGAATTAAGATTTTTTTTAAAAAAAACATTACAAGCATAGTTGAAAACCAGTGGGGAAAAAAATAGAACTCATGAGATAAGTTTCCCATTGAAGATTAGGCAAGAAAAGTCTTACATACTGGTGTGAATCAGCCCGTTCTCCCTCCTACCCCAGAACTGAAATACATTTTCTTTAAACTTTTGCTTCCTCCAGAGTGTATGAAATAAGATCAATATCCTAACAGACTCAATGGTGGAAAAATGCTTTTGCAACTATGGGATTTACATCAAGCAAGACTTTGCCAAAAGTTTTCTTCAATCACTGAGAGTAGATTATGCCTTTAAGAGCACTCCTGTACTGTACTGAAGAGACAAAATTGCACTGGATGTAGACAAGCAGATGAGTTTTATTCCAGTATTTTAGTTAATACCACCTACACAGCCAGGGTATAATGGTTTTCAGCAGGTTTTGCACAAGGTCAAATGAAGATACTTGTTTGGGTATAGTGGTAGCTATATTCCATTTCACAAGCCAGGTTTAGTATCCCTCGTTCATCATATATTATCAGTGGCAAAATCTCCACTTGGAGCCCACTGCAAATCCACTTGCTGAGACTAAGCAGTATTATTATTGTGGGAAGCTCCAGAAACCCAAATTGGGAACTCTAACCCTTGCTGCTTTTTCTCCATCACATCACAAGTGTTTACTTAACAGGTTCCTTGGGTTCTGCCTGGCTAGGGCAGCTTACTGATATCCATGATGCTGGGAGCAGAAGGAGGAATACAGATGAATATAGTAATGCTGTGTGAAGTTAACCATGATAATGGATGCCAAGAACTTACAGGACAAGGGCAAAAGGCAGCAAACTCTGGCCCTAACCCCAGTGCAAATATAGTGTGTGTGGTGACTGGAGAAGGTAGGGGTATCCTGTCTGTACATTCATAGTTCACTGGTGGAGAGGGGCAGGACTTGGCTCAATACAATCTTTAAAGGTTCTGATTTAGCTCAAAATTGAGACTTCGCTTGAAGAGGTAAATGTAATTTTAATTTGAAAGATGCCTCTTGTAACCTGGTTCTTTCCTGTATACTAAGTCAAAGGAGTTTTTTCTAAAACAGGAAATACATAATAAATGGTGGGTTCATGAGCAATTACATTATTATTGAATAATTTTATTAAGGGCCAAACCCAGGAACATTAGCCCTTGCAACAAGTAAGGATTGGTCACATCTAATTCATCATCTCAAAAACAACCAAGGAAATGGTTGTTAGCAATTAGAAATTAATGCAGTCTACAGATGAAATTAAAAGGGAAAAGCAATGAGTAGGGACTGGATTCTTGGGTGATTTCTTTCAACAGACTCTCCCTGCTGTAAGTAGGACTTCACTAATGGTCCTCATCTGAGAATAAAGGCTTCCAAACACACTGTTTTTCAGCCATATTATGTAGATAAGTTATCATTTACTCCTGTTGTCTCTAATTTTAATAACCCTTGTTAGCTTGGAAGGCATGATGAGCACTGACACAGGATAATGCTTGTGAGTCGGCATACACAGTTGCAATCTCTGCTGAGGCTATTGATTTGCTAGCTGGCCACAGGCCAAATAACCTTACCTTCCCCTGCCTGGATTTTATCATCTCTCTTGTGAGGATAATAAAATAGTTTGAAGCTGCAAATAAATTGTTACTGTATGAGTTATACTACCTATTATAAGCAGCATATCTGTCAAAAACTGCAGGGCATATAAACAGAAGAGTTCTCTTGTTTCTCTGGTTCTTGTGGAGAAAGAAGGTATCTGAGTATCTGAGCAGCAGCATCCTCAGAGCTTGGGATATTTTCCCAAGTCTGCTCCAGCAGGTGTCTGGAACCACTGCTTCAGCCACCTTGTCCAGACCTGGGTTCTGGAAGGAGGCACAGCCATGCTAATGTCCTCAGGTGTCTGCTATGTGCATGAAGTGGATCCACTTTAGCTGATACTTCTCACAACATGCAGGTATATTCCCACTGGGTGCAGATTATGTACCACAGGTTTTGCTACCAACAACAACTCAGCATAAAAGAGCATAACTCTTTGCAGTAAAATACCATGTCGACATAGCCAAGTCAGTCACTTCAAACTTCCAGCCAGCAAGGTTCAGTGCAGGGCTACGTGTATTTATCTTCTAAAATCCAGGAGCAGCTTAATGTTAGGTTCCAACTGCTGTAGCTGCAACCCCACTGTCTCTGCCCTCAATCCATGTTTGGCTTGCAGATAGCCAGTTTTAGGGACACATGGGTCAAGAATACTTATAACTTGAGACCTCCAGAAGTTCAGTCCCAGACACCTTTTTATGCAATCAACATCAAACTGCAACAAACAGTAGCTGTAGCTGAAGGCATAAGGAGCATTGCCAACTCCTGTGATACAGGATATCAGCCGGAGCTGTTGATGTGATAAGGGGAGATATGCAAATGTACTCAGAGACTTTAGGCCCATATGGAGGAAGACTTTCATGGCTGCTTGGCTAACCATATCTCCAGGGTTGCAGGCTTTCGGTTGTAGCTGCTCTGGAAAGCATCTTTTCAGCAACCTAATTAGCCTCACGCTGATAGATGATAAGGTGAAAAGCAGAAAACTTTTGCTTTTTTCCAGGGCAGAAAGCGGTGGTATTCTTCCTCTTCCTTCTGCCCCTTGTCTGTGAAAAGAAAATTAAAAACCTGGGAGGTGAGGCTGGTTTAATGCACTGACCTAACTAAGGCAGCTTTGAGCAAGTAGTAGGTAGGTGTAGCAGCTATGTGGGGCTGATGTGTGGGCAAGGAGCCCAACCTGTGTCAATCGTTGTGAGTGGGCATGTAGGCAGGAGGGAGCACTCCTCCTTCAACGGGGAACCAAAACCCCTTTTCTCAATGAATTAGGGACACGCTGTGGTGCTGAATCCCCTTCTGCATGGTGTGTTTGGGCAAGAGGTTACTTTAAAAACTATAAGACAGACTCAGAAACACTGCTGGTCTTAAGGGCTGGCTTCACGATGTTGCCAGGGGAGCACCTGCATGCTGCCTCTCCTCATTTTTGAGGTTCATGACTCTGCTGGAGACATGCTTCCTTGGTGTGGGGCATCAAGCCCAAGTAGCTGGATGCTGTGACAAGTCCTCTTCCCTTGGGTTGCTATGGCACCCGTAGCACACAGTACACAGCAGGCTAGGGTACCAGGGTGTGGTGGGAAGGGGATCCAGCAGAACCTGATGGGATGCTGATGGAAAATAAGATAGTCTCTTGCAGTAGGTTTGGATGTGGTCTTAAATGGGGAAGTTATAGCAAATACAGGTAGCTGGGAGTGGTATGTTCCTGAAACTGCTGTAAATAGCTCACAATTAAACTTTCTCAGCAAGCTTACAGCACTAAATGCTTTTTCCTGTGAATTATTTGAGCTTGTAAAGAAGTTGAGGCTTAATTGGAATTGGTTAGTGTCCCTTTCTTGATTGACACCGAAGTCAAAGCAAGTACTCTTCTGTCTCTAGCAACAATGAGTTTTCAGCTCATATCACTCTCTCTGGAGCCTTCTCCAGTAAGGGAGCAGTTTCCTCCTTGTTGATAATTTTGTTAGCTTTCTGTTGGGTTAGACTAAGTGTTTTCTCACAGGTGGCCCTGGGAGTAATAAAAAGTACCCAGAATAAAAAAGGAACATAGCTTTGCTTCTTGGCAAAATTTAGGGCATAAACCAGCTTTTTCTATAAGTATTTCATAAATCATTAGATAATGTTAAAGCAGAAAGAACTGTTTGTATGCCTGCTGACTCAATAGTTTTAGGTTAAGATCATCATGGGAAATGAGAGGAATGAAGCTGTATGCCTTAAAGTCTTATTACATGCTACTAAAATAACCAAACAAAAACCCCACTTACATATGTTACTGACAACAGCCTGTAGCAGCTGTTAAACAAAATAGGATCTTCCAGTTATAATGGGAAATAATGGGAAAAAAAATCTGGTAAATGTGCTCCTTTCTTTTATTGATGAATGAAACTTTTGCTTGCAAAAATGATATGTAAGTAACTTTTTTTACACACACACACACACAAAAAAAAAAGAGTTTCAAGGAAAGGAGTAAACTTTGAATTTTGGCTGCAGAATTGTTCTTTTAGCAAAGCTTGAATAAGACTTTTACCTCAGTGCACCCACCATTTCATAAACTTGTAAGCAATAATGTAATGTCAAAATGTAAAGGCTTTGTAAAAACTGCCTCCTATTGTAGATATTTAAAACAGAAGCTCACAGAGGTAATTATAAGGTAAAATTATGCCTAGATCTAGGAACAGTCACACTGCAACCTACATACTGCAAACTACAACTGACTTGTAGACAAACAGCAATAGGAAAGCAATTTTTATGTAGTTGTATACACGACTACGAGATCTTTGTGCAGTGGTACAATTTCATATGAGCTGCCAGGGGCAGCAGCAGTGACAAGGTGGGGTACCTGAGCAGTCCCTGCAAGTCTGGTACACAGTGTCCTTGCCACGCAGATCTGGTAGAAAATGGTGTTGTAGCTCAGCAGAAATCACTGTTGTTCTGTCAAGTTTCTTGCAAGTTCCATTGGATATCCCTCAGGTTTGGACCAACCTCTTATTGTGTTCATCTTTTTCAAATTTCTCTCTTGCTGAAGTGTTGGGGTTAAATCCCCAGCCCTGAATGAGGGTGGGCATATGGATGATGTCCACAACCAGGCAAGAAAGCCCCTCCTGATTGGTTTTCACCCAGGGTCTGGCCAACCTTGGGTGGGAACTGATTAGGAGATCACCACCAGGGGCCTCTGTCTTCCACATTAACTTGGAGGTGGGGCAAGAAGCCACCTCTATAAGAGCTGACTCTGCTTGTAGTGAGCTTGGGAGGTTTATTCACACAGTGTATGTGTTGTGTGGGTTTTCTGGTTATTGGAAGGGCTTCATGACTCTTTACAAGAATTGGACTTCCCAGGATGGTGGGGCCAGAATGTGAAGGTGTCTCTGACTCTCTGCTATATAACTGGGCTCTTGGCCTGGCTGCTACCATGTCCTGTGGCTTGTCCCCTTGCCTGGCTTGCTCTCTTCTTCATGTCCCCTGTGGTGGGTGAGTGCATTGACTCGTTCCTCCCTCTGGTTGTCTGGCACTTTGGATCTCTGGTGTGTGATGTGGTAGCAGAGAGAGGAGTTTGGCTGCTGGTCTGACTGATAATGGTAATGCTCTATATTGGGAAACCAATCAGCAGAAGACTGGCACATATTAAGTCACTGTCTAATGTCCTGGTTCACTTGTGCTGTGGTTTTGTTTGCATACAGGAAGATTGATTTCAGTAAGATTAATACTGCCTATACATTATTCTTCTTTACTCAAGCATGAGTCTCAAGGATGATAATAAGAAATGGAGAAATTAATCATATAAATTTACACGTATATTTCTTATTCCCATCCTAATTTCTAGCTTATGCTCATACCTTGGAAATTGGATGGATTTCTGATGTATTTTCCTGGCAACCAGCTCTGCATCTTTAAAATGTGTAATCTTTTTTCCATCTATCTGCAAGTTGTTGCTCTGCCAAATAACAGCAGCTAAACTGTAAAATTTGTTAGGTTTTTTGAAGTTGTTGTACCATGAAATGTCAGCCCATACAGCTTCAAAACACTGTGTGTGGGATTAAACACACAATAACATTAGTTCTGATAGATTTTGCAACCAGCATCTCACACAGCACTCTGATGTGTAAGAAATTCTGAAGAGTATAGTATTAAAACCTAGTTGATTGCCAGAAACTATAATACCTCTAAACATTAATTTAGAAAGGTGCTTTGCCCACATTTGTGATTTTTCTGGTATCAAAGTTAAGTGACTGGCTATACCAAGGTTCCCAGTGACATTTTAGATTCCCTTGAGCATCTAAGACATCTGCAGGGAGCTGGCAGGTCTGACATACAACATATGGGAGGTATACACCCTTCTGCAATGGCAGCCAAATGCGAGGTAGGATATCTTAGGCATTTGAAGTGGCACTGGATGCCTATTTGGGAAGCTATGTCCTGTCTCTTACATCCTGTATTTTTTCATTCATTTGCCATTAGCTGTGATTCAGAGGTGTTAGACTAATTAACTCAGAGTTATTGTTTGTCCTTCAAAGGTAAGAGATAGCTCAGATATATTATCTGTGGAAGTCTGACAGACACCTGATTTAATTCAGCCTTTGAAAAGTGATACCGAATTTTATCAACAAAACCAAAAGGATATGTGGCTGGCTGTACTAAGGATGTGAAGTCTTGTCACTTGGGTCTACTGGGTATGCCCATTATAGATAGGGTGATCAAGGAGGACTAATAGAGCTTTCTGAAGATGGGGGTGAATAGATACAATTGCTTGCTTGACTGGACTGCACGTGGACTAGATCTCAAGGCTGATTTCCTGCAGGTGTATTTTGATAAGAAGACTGCAAGATTAGGCTGTATCAACAGAACTGCTATAATGGCCTTAATGTAGAAGTTATATAAAAGGTTATTCAACCAACTAAAATGTAGTTTGGTGAACACATGGTTAGCAAAACCTTTGCAAATAAGTGAGACTATAAACCAGCACGCTTGAGGGGTCAGTTCTTTGGGGTGACTTTCCCTGGACAGTATCTTTAGCAGCTATTAATTAGAAAACAATAACCATCTGTTTAATGTTTTTGCTTGTTAGTATTCCTTTTACTGTAGTAATAATTAATTTTACATCTTATTTGTTTGGGTTTTTTTCTGCCCCAGTTGTACAGGCTAACAATAATAGCTTTCAGATAGATGTCCAGATAAGCAAAAGGAATAGCTGCACAATTTCCTGTGGCTTGATACCCAAATATTTCCTATTCAAAAGGAACTTAAATTCAGTGAAATGCAACACTGATTTAAAAATTGGTCTATTTTCAAATATAGGAGAGGGCTTGTGTATCTAACTTAAGCTTGCAACCTCTTTCTTCTCTAGTCGTGATTCAAGTATGTTTATCATTATACTATTGAGCATAATTAAACAGATTGTTAAATAAGGTTCTGACCTAGAGGCTGTCAAAGTCAGTGAAGTGTCTCACATTACTTCAGTGGGCAGTAGACCACCCTATGATTTACTTAGCCCTAAGCAGGGATGTTATCTGATCTATTGGATATGGTAGGGTTCTGACAGCAATGATCTATAGGGCTGTATCTGTTTTCCTTTCATTTATGGGCTGACTCTCCACCAGTTAGCAGAGCTTTAACATCCATGTAAGATGAGCTTCAGTAACTGCTTTTCAAGGGCGTATATAGACACTCCATGATTAAGTGTAAAGACCACTGCAATTAGAAGTTTTTAAAAGATAAATTGCTAGATAGTGTCTGTTTGGTCCTGATAAACCTGTTAACCTACCATAATTGAGCACAGTGACTCTGTAACTAAGAAAAATGCCTCTAGGAGTCTTGACTTCTTCCACGATTCTGTGGGTTTGCTGTGTTTCAGTTTGAAAGAGGAACAGCTTAACAGCTTTTTTTTTTTTGCATTACTTTTCTGAGCTGTTTATCAAAATTCAAGCCAGAGCAAACCTTCCTCTACAGCAATTTTACTTACTCTTGCAAACTCATGCTATCCTGCTGCAATTTGAAATGAAGCATGAGGATCACTAGAGTTATCGCATCTCTTTCACTGAAACAGCTGCTACCAGAGCAGGTTGTTGCTCTTCAAATCATTTTATCTGTAACACTAATGGCATTAGCTACAGCCATACAGGTCACAAGTCAATAACTTCTGTGATTTCTCTAGAGCCACTAGATAGTAATGATACTCAGAATAAGATTACCAAAGTGAGTAAGTAGCTTCAAAACCATCACAACTCTATCAAGGATACAGACACTTTTATAAGCTCTATAGGTCACAATTTGATTTTCCAAGTACCAAATGGACTGCATCTGTCATCACTGAGAACAGAACCTGACAGTGTGTTTTACAGAACAGCTGATAATACCCAGCCTAAGCAATAGAAGAAGAAGTTTTAGAGATGTTCAGATCTTACATAAAAAGAGCTACAGTCTCCTGGATTTATAGATAATAAAACTGCTACTACAGACAACTTTGAAAATAGCATCATTTAAAGCACTAACTGCATTCTTCATGACAGCTACCTATGGTACATGAAACAGACTAAGTACAGTAAGAGAACTGAATGGTAGAGGTCATGAGTAATACTGGTTGCCACATGCATAACTCAGACATTTCCAAAATAGTCCATTCTTTCATATTACTGATTTTTGGATGTGTGTTTAACAGTCACCAGTTTTCAGTATGTGCCAGTATTCAACATTTTGTATTTCCCAAGGGTTTTAAATATCCAAGTTAGTATGGCTCTCCAGGGAGCATTTTATAAAGTGGAGTAGGAGTAGTGCTAAAGACTGCTAACAAGAAGTGTTCTGTCAATAAAGGCTAATTCCTCAAAGTTCATTGTGCATGTTTTGCACAGTGCTCCTCTGAACCCTAACAGTTTCTAGAATACTAAAGACTGCTAACAAGAAGTGTTCTGCACAGTGCTCCTAAGAACCCTAACAGTTTCTAGAATGTTAAGTGTATTGTCAGGTATTTCACAGGTAGAAATTCAAGTCAATATACTGGAGAGAACAAAATGCTTTTTGGGTCTGTTTAAACAATTATATAGATATCTAGTATTTGGCTTTCATGTCTTTCCTTACGATTTTTTGAAGGGACCTTTAGTGACATCTGAAGGCTCAGAGTTTTTTCCATTAAAACGTATACCTATGGCATGGATTATGTTTGGGTTGCTTTTGTTTAACTCCAAAAATGAGTGAGCAAGACAAGCTTCTCAGGATTTCTAAAAGCCAGTTAGGACCTAAACTTTAAAACTTTTCTGTTTAACAGTATTTTGTCTCATTGCTATTTGAAGAGTAGGCAATTAATCTTATCTGTTAAATAATAAATGTGCAGTAATGGAACACATTCCAAAAGCTTTAACAGTTCATGCACAGTTAATGGCAAAGAAAGCACAAGGAGAGAGAATTGCATATGTGTAAATGTAATATTGAAAAAGCACATTATCATTATAGATTATAATATTAAAATAATAGATCATCATCAAACATGCTATCCAAGTTAAGTATCTCATAACTTTACTGCATCTGAGACCATAACCATTCTAATCACGGCAGAGGAATAATCTGTAAGAATGAAGCACAGTTTCACTAGCAAGCAATTGTAGGAGATATTCCAGGATGGAGAGACTGCTATTTTTTGCCGTAGGCTATGTCTAACCTGAAGGACTGGGGATACTGTTTCCAGGTTCAGGGACTTGTTTTGGCTGCACAATGACTCTGCATTGATCCAAAGACTACTGTACTCCCCTGCTCCATTTTCAGAGGGGCTGAACAGGAACAACCAAGGAGCAGGACTGTAGTGAATGCTGAAAGTGTTATGTACTTACAGACCTCCTTCCTTGGGCTACTTTATTCAAACACCTTTTGCTCACAGGAAAAGATTCTGCAGGTACAACATTGTAGAACTTAAATGCATACAGGAATTATTTATTACCGAATGTGAACAAAAAACAGCTGAGCTTTAATGAGCTACTAGACTAAGCATTAGTATGCTCTCCACCTCCAATAGGACTCCCAGGGGTTTTCTGCTGGTCAGGTAGGTACCAGTCATGCAGATGGTCAGGCTCCACTTCTGGAAACAAATCTTTGACATTGCCAAGTGACCATCTTCCACCAACTCCACTTTCTCTCCTTTAGCATTTCATTCCTCTCAATTCTAATGTTTTGGGGTGTTTTTCTCCTTAATTCTTGAGCTACTCATGATCATCTTACAAACCCTACATGTCTGAAATTTAACTTTCCTATGACTCTGCAGAGAGTCATACAGCTCCTTCAATGTCTTAACAATTTCCTTACAAGTCCACGCCAAGGTTATACAGCTGGGCTCCATCTGAGTGACCACCATGGGACCTTAGAGCACAGCTGAACCTGTGTCACGGTGAGTATTGCAGAGGGTGTTGCACACAGAAATGCACCACCAGATCTTTGTTCTTACTCTTGACCAAAGGACCTTAATAGGAATAAGTATAGGAAGTGGAAGAAAAAAAAAACACTGAAACATCTCTGCCTCTATAAGCACATAATGTACATTTCTAATCTTGAATGGTGACACATCCTGAGAAATTTTGAATTCAAATTTTTATTTTTTTTTAATATCTAGAATAGATGTTCACTTCAGAATGCCTGGGGGTGTTTGTTTTTTTTTTCCTTCTGTTTCACGTTTAAATAACCTCTGGTTCTTTTATATATTTTGTTGTAGCAAATGAAGATTAGTTTCTGAGAAGATTTGCAAACAGTTATTGTAATCTCTGTGCCTCAGTGCACAGAACAAAAGAGAACATGCAAATTTAGGGACAGGGAAGGACTTGAAGAGAATAATGTTATAATTTCTTTTTTCTGTGTTACTTAGCAGTGATGCACTATTCATCAGTTCTCAGAGTAGATCAGTTCTTGCATTTTTAAAATATTGAGTAGTTTACTAAATAGACTATGTATGAAGACATCTGGAATATTGAAATCTTTCTTATGGTTTATAAAAACTGCAGCCTTTATCTTCATAGGTGCTTCTCCAGAAAATTTAACCAGAAATGCATGCCGCAGTGTTTCTTGACAAAATGTGCACCATGGTTCCATACAACTAAATATACAGCACAAACAAAAGGATGGTGATCTAGCAACACTGATTGTGCAGGTAGAGCTAATACAAACTGGAATTTTTTTTATCTGGAAGATTCTTCTCCCTGACAGTTCAAGCCTTCTCTCCTGTTTTCCCTTCCCTGCCCACCTGTGGCTCTGAATTTGTTAGGGTTATCCAAGTATTCAAGACACTACAGGATTTATTTTCTGACTGTATTACTTACTGTAATAATTCTGTATTAATTCTTCCAACTAATTCTGTATTACTGCCTTTCAAGGCTTGTGTTTATATGTACAAAAACAGTATGTATATTTCACAACAGAACTTGACCCTGCAATATACTGGTTGGTAGAAAGGAGAAATTTGGGCTCTTGCAGTTTTCTTTAAACTTTTTAAAAAGTAGAAATATTAGAACCTCTGTTATGTCCTAAAGTATGAAAGAGGAATACAGTACCCAGTTCAAGCATTTCATCAGCAATGTCCATGTCCCTTGGTGTTCGGTCATGAAACCTATTTCAGTGTGAATTTTTAATTTGCAAGCTTTTGTTGATATACTTACTGCAAACCATGCAGCACTGAAGAGACACCAGCAAGTACTGAGACAGGGGAATAGCTTTTTTCCTCCTTTTCTAATCTGCAGAGAATAGTTCTTCTGTAAAAATCCTGTTGGAGACACTGCATTTTCCTCTGCTCCCTAAACAAGTTCACCTTCTTTCTCTTCTAGTGTTCAGTAAGAAAATGAAATCATTTTTTTCTTCTTTCATTGTGATTTATATTTTACATAACTTTCTCCCTGCCTCCAAATTTTTCCTACCATATCATCCAGAGAACCCAACTCTACAAAACAAATATCCCCCCTTAAACCAAAGATCTGGGGATGAACCTTGCCACACGCAGAGCATTTGTTAGCAACTCAAATGCTCACAGAAAACTCTCTAACTCTATATAAAAGCAACAAAATTATTTTCATTAATCTTGTCAAAAATATCCATTGTCTTTACCAGAAGCAAAAAAGGAAATGCTTCCCAATATAAGGAAATTTTCATCACAAATTGTGACTTTCAACATCCCTAACAGGCAAAGAAATATCTGAGGTAAGAGCAAGTGTAGTCTTGAAAAGATACTCAGACATCTACCTTTAGCCACTTTCTCACACATATTGGATAATACTTCAGATTTGATAATATTTATCTCCTGTCAAGTGTTTATATGTCTGCGCTCCAAGGAAAAAAAGTGCCTTTTACTAAACGGCTGTGATACAGAGCTGAGCATCCCTGATCTAACTAATATAATCAGATGCATGTGTTTATAAGGATATATTATTGCATTCTAGTAGCTGCTGGGGTATTTTCACAATGATTTTCCATAGAGAAGATTACTTCTATGCCTGTTTTTCAAAAAGGCTAGACATATTGTCTGGGGAACTATGGGGCTCTCAAGTCTTGGAGAGATCACCTAGAGTCCCTGTCCAATGGTGGATCCAAGAAGGTTGTTGAGAAACTAGAAAGTATTCAGCAGTTCTGTGAGAAGCCCTAGAGCACCTGATCAGAATGGAGGGGTTGAGTAAGGGGGACTTTTTTAATTTGGAGACAAGGAGTCTAATGTAGAAGAGGAAATGGAGCAGTGTCCCTAGTTGCTTGGGGGGGCCCTTACAAAGACAATGGACCTAAATTGCCTAGAAAATGGATCCTGCCATTGGCAAATGCCAGAACAATTAGTACTGCCCACAAGTTGCAGTTTGAGAGATGCAGATTGGGTGTTAGGAAAATCTTTGTTGCAGCACTGGAACAAGCTGCCAATGTAGCTCTAGAAATCTGTCTCTAGAGTTTTCTCGTGTGGCTAGAAAAAGCCACATCTGACCTTCTCTAGAATGGGTCTAGTCCTGCTTCAGGTGGGAGATTAGACCTGATGACCTCCAGAAGTCCCTTCCAAACAACACTTCTATGAGAGCAAAAGCATAAAAAAGTGGAGTATATGTCTGGTGTGCTTCCAAGTTCCAAGTAAATACTATTTGCTACCATTCATTCTATTTTCTATAAGCTTTGGTAGAAATTCTGCTTCAAGCACTCTGTAATCACATCAGAAAATGGTGTCTACCCCAGCTGGACTGAAGAAGCATGCAGAAATCAAAAGACCAGGATACTTTCAACTTATTCTTCAGGGATCCTTCTTTAGAAGACCATTCCCCTTAAACAGATATGCAGCCTAGTTGGCATCGTATAGCTAACCAGCTTGGATTTATAGTGCAGAAAGGAAGGGAGCTTTGAAAGGTTTCTCCTCTGTGATTGTGAGTGACCTCTAAGGAACAGAGCTAAATGTAATTTGGCCTTTCCCATTCTGATTCATGACTTCCCTCATGTGAGAGGAATCTATAGTCGTTAACAAGACTGTCAGGACTGCTTGCAAAGATCAGTTGCTCTGTTTACTGAACTATGCTGGTTTTTAATTCACAGAGGCTGTTTTGTTAATAAGAACTTGGCAGCAAAATAAATTAACTGCAGCATTTCTCTTTCTAACTGCTATGGGGTTGTGATATGTTTTAAATCAGGTTCCCTGGGATGTAAAGTATCTTGCCTCACTGAAAGGCCCACCTTCAACATAGACAAAAAACTAAGCAACAGGTGTCAAAGAGCATGGTTATGATTTATTTCCAGCATATTAATCAAGACTTGACAAGTTATTAAAAATTAATTAAAATAAGATAACTGTAGTAAGAGCCATCTAACAATACCACGTAATCCATTTGCAAGTACAATCTTAAAAGAAGAGTAATGAAAGAGGACTGCAGATGAATATATTTGACAGATGGATGTATGTGGATGTCTTATTTCAGACATTCTTAGTCATGTCAAAAACAGCCTGACTCTGTGGCAGCCTGACTCCACTTCTCAGTGCTGGAATAGAAAAAGGTCATCGGTGCAACTCTCCTTCCATTTCAAGGGAAGCTGCAAATTATTCGTAGCACCAACAGCATTCTAAAATAAAATGAAACTGTAACGTATTTTCACAATGAAGCAGGTAACTCAGAAGTATACGTTACAAGCAGAGGACCATACCAATTTCTGAGGAGTGAATTTCCTTCCTCTGCACAACTAGTAATAGCATATATCTTTCTCATTTGTTCACTCCAGCTTGGTCACAGATTTAAAAATGCACCTTCTCACGCTTCCTATCCCTAGTGACCTATTGTATCTCCTGATTTGTTTTTGTTTTCATTACTCTCTTTGTACCCATCACCCTCATTTTATTTAGCAATTGTCTCTCTGTCTAGCATACCATAGTGTCTCTTCTTCAAAAGACCTGGATCATCTCTTCAAGTACCTCTACTAATAATTTTCACTTGCTGCCTCACCAGCTGTGGTGTTTCCTCCTCTAGAGCCTATGACCTTTCCAGCTACCTTGCCTTCTGCTGAAACTGACCTCACATATGCTTCTTCCCAGCCAAGCACCACAACTGGTCATCTTCCAATACCCTCTCTGTGTCTTTCAGTGTCTTGAAAGCCACTGACACCTTAGCTTGCCTGGCTTTGTCCATTCCTCTTCTCTTGCTGGTCTTTCAGTGCATCTTCCAAAGGGTTCTTTTCCACTAACCAACAGGAAGGTAATATCTCTTGCAAGCAGCCACTGCCTGTAGGATAATCTTTTAAACATGGACTTTGCTAAATTCTTAATTTCCCAGTTCTTTTCTCTTAATGTTGTAGAGTTGTGTCTAACTGGTTAATCTAGATTGTCTTTTGTTATGAATGTCAGAAGGAAAATATGGAGACTGTGACAACAGTTATAATTTTGCAATCAATATAATATATATTTTATCTTTCATAATTTACCTTTTACCTCAGAAAAAAATGCTCCACCAGTAGCTTTCATCCATGTTTCATTGTTTGCATCGTGAGTAGCATCTCTGAGGTTATTCATTTCTCTGCCTGCTTCCTGGGCAAGATCAGAGGCTATGCACTTACCTGAACTTGATGCAGACAGGGATAGAAATTCATTCCCCTTCTTAGGAGCTCTTCTTTTCTGTTCTCTGGTATATAGACAGAGGTAGCAGTATGTATAAACATCCCTGCTGGTACAGTGGGAGAGTGCTGGGAAGGAGAACCTGTTGTACATGTATTTGCAGAACCACATGTCATTGTCACACAAGCCAGTGCCCCACTCATGATGATTTTTGGAATGTACCAGGTGCTGTAGGCAAGAGCTCTCTGTTGTCCCTTGGCAAAGTGATACAGGACAGCATGGTCCAGATAGCAGACACCAGGCTGAATCCTGGCTGCAGGGTAGCTCTGGCTGCAGCAAGTACTTGGAAGGGATGGCAGGTGTGCTGCACCAGGAAGCCCCTTGATGACAATAGCAAGAAGTCATCTCTACGGCCATGTGGACTATCCTTTGCAAACACCTTGTTACTACTACTGAAGTAGTGTGCAGGAGCTTGTTCTTCTTGTTAAAGGAGTAGCCTTTGTAGATGTGAACAAGGATATGGAGAAGCTTTACATGGCTTCTTGAAGCCAGGATCAGATTTAGACTGGCCCAGACCCTGGTAAGGATTAAAATAGTCTCTGGGATAGTCCAGATAATTTAGTACTTGTTCATTCTGCCACTTTCATGTGGAATGGTATGGGGAGAGATGGGGGGTTTACCCTAGTGCCAGAAGGGGTCATCTTGCCCACCACCGGGAGTTTGCAGCTTCAGTTCAAGGTATGTGGTGCACTTTGTACCACATCTGCTTGTTCTCCCAGCCATTGTCCTTGGACTGGGACTCAGCCACTGGTATAAAGTTCTCACTGTGGCAGACAGGAGGAGGCTCAGCAGCGTTCTGGCAGTGGAGCCCTGCTGATATCCATCACAAGAAATGTGGCCCTGCAGATGTGTGGGGACTTATAGAATGAGGAAACATCAGCACACAAAGGTTAAATAGGTGAAATAACAGTTCAATACAGAGTAATGAAGACAAACTGTATTCCATTTTCTTCTGCATTTTTGGTTGTTGGTTTTCTTTTTATTGTGTAATTTTTTGTTTAGTGATTTTTTTAGGAGCAGCCCTCAAATCTTTATAATACTCTTTTTCCTGCTGTGGGTGGATGTATTTCCATTTCATTTTAAATGTTGCCTTTTAATCACAAATGCCTTTCAGCTGTGCGTGGAGTTTAAGCTCTGTGCAAATCCCTCAGATATACCAGAATAACTTGTTTATTTAAAGTGAAATCCCTGAGAACCCTGTGAGGTGGAAATCTCTGTGGAACAAGATCTTTGCTCCAGATCTCTTGTGCTGGGGAATACACTCCGAGCTCTGACTAGCAAACAGCAAATATGGAACGAATGACTTGGGAATCTTAACCTTCAAACCCTGGCAGCTCATGCTGACTATAAAGACAACTTAGACTGAATGGCAGGAGAAGGGTAGAGTTAACAAAGGTGAAGGGAAAGCAGAAAAAGATGAACACTAAAAGCTCCTCGCCATTCAACGTCGGCTTTATATTTCTGCATAGCAGGTGATACCCTAAGGGTACACAGCAGCTGTTTTCAGCACCTTGAACATGGGTTTGTTCCAGACTAGCCTTGTGTTTGTAGACCAGTTTGAGAGCTGATTCAGTTAATGGGGCTGGAAAGTCGCAGTTCAAGAAGTCAGAATTACAGAGACTGCACATACAAACTCTTTATTCATTGGTGATGGTTTTGAGCGTGATGCAACAAAAAGAAAAGATGCTGAGATAAAATTGAGTGCAGAATAAGCTTTGTTATTCCCTTCAATACAGTCACAATCTCATTTGATCTGAATTGGTCCTCTGTGCATTAGAGGAACAGTACCAAAAAAACCCTGTACACAGCAGCAGAGCTTGCTGCTTATTGTTAGGCTGCTGATATACACCTTTAAGTACAGAGGGAATAAAATCCACCTGTTACACCCAGCAGTATCAATAACAACTGGTTGGGTGATGCACAGTCTCATATCACTGAGTCCCTAGTATTATATGCAATTGAATAAGATAGTCTTCCTCTACTTCCACCTTCAGGAAACCCCTCCTGGAAGGCTTTCAGTTCTGTTGGTTAGGCTCCCTTCTCTATTTCCCTTGTTTTCACTTGTGACTGATTTATACTCATCTGTTCTCATATCAAGAGTAACTTTGAGTTTCAGTAATTCTCCTCCTCACGGTGTTACTAACATCTCCCATGCTTGTTAGGCTCATGACCTGACTTCTCCACCCTTTTGGTCATCCTGCCTTTTGTTGCATTTAGAGTTGCTTACTCTTGAATGTGATTGCAAGATTCCTTATTTCTTTCTGTCAGGGTACAAATACCTGCCCAGACTTCTAGATTTCATCCAGTAGATTCCATGCAAACAAAATACCCCCATAATTGCTCCTCTTCAGCAACTTATCCCATGCCCTCTAACATGCTTTTACATGCACACCATGGAAAACTCAGTGAGTGGTGCTGAATACAAAAGGTTAAAGCAGTCTGGGACCAATGAGGGGAGGAGTGCAGCAAGGTGCACTACACCAGAGCAGCAGCACTGCTGGTTGCCATGTCATCTGTCAATATCCAGCTACCCTTTTCTGTTGGTAGGTGTGCTGATGCATCCTGGAAGGTCACTGGCGTGCATCACCCCAGTATCTTACAGTTAGCCTATGATTATTTGGCTTTTCCTTTCTAGTGTTTCCAACGGTAAGAGTGGATGTATTGGGGGGGGGAAAAAAAAAAATCTTTTTCCAGTTTTATTGCACTTTGTAGCAGAATATTGTCAAAACCTTTATCTTTCTCCCCCCCTTCTTGTCTGATAACCTGTTTTCCAGCTCTTCTAATCAGGAATCCAAAATTCTGTAGAGTATATTTAATCAATATGATAAATATTACAGGCTTTCCTCTGTGAATATTCATGTGTCTTTCATGTGCTTTTTAGAAGAATATATTTTTACCCTTTTTCAAACTAGTCAAAAGCATAAAGGTTTGAAGCATATTGAAGCATAAAGGTTTCTGCTTCTAAAGTTACAGAAATACAGCACCTGATGTATAAAGTGATGCTTGCCTTTTTCCCTTTTGTCTCTTGCTGTTTTCTCTTACAGGCAGGTTTTCCAAATCAATTTTGAAAAGGAGATAAGACCTCTTAAAAGATAGTATTGAATATTCTTTACTTTAGTTTTCATAGTGTTTCAGGGAGAAGAAAAAAGATAACTAGATTCTTCTGCCTGTAGCCAGATCTGTTTTCCTTGCCTTGGCATTTCTGAAAGAAGAGACAAAGCCTTAATTTTGAACCTACATCAGTGGACTGGAAATTTGACAGTAGTATGAAGTACAAGGAGAGGAAGTGAGAACATAAACTTGTATACCTCATCAGCTGTCTTATATCTGTATGCCATAAAGAAAATGTGTGCTAGAAGGGATATGTTAAATTAGACAGGATCAAGCTAGCTAGGATCACGTGAGTAGACCAGGGTAGATTAAATTGTATAAACAAGGAGAGATCAGATTAGGAGTAGTAGACTGGGTGGACTAGGTAGGTCTGAGAGAGCTACTTCTGAGAAATTTGAGGGAGACTTGACAGTTCTTTATAAGTTAACAAAAAGAAATCCTTCATTCTGAGTTGCTAAGGTGATGTAGCTGTGACAAAGACTAATGAAATCTTGAAAGGATCTTTCAGTAAAGGGAGACCATTAGGGACACTGTAGAAAGCTCTAGTGAAACCTTATCTGAAATATGGATGCTATACATGTCATTTTAAAAATTAATTCAGTCTGGAAAAAATATAGAGAAAAATTAGTACAGAGAGGATGGAAATTCCAACTCTTCTTTATTAGAAGCTAGAATTGCCCTTTATTCACCATAGTAGGGGAAATAGATATAAACTAGCAGAATAATGGAGGAAGATTTTTTTAAGAAAAAGATACAGTTTATACATGACAGCAACACAGACTGTCTCTGGTCACCTGGGTGACCCAGCTTAATATTCTTAATACTTCTGATTAAAAAAAAAAAAAGACTTATTTTTCCATGGTTACAAGATTTGGAAAAAAAAGGTATGATGAAGTATAACAAAAATTCACTGGGGGAGGGAGTCAGGGTTTGGCCCACTTTAAACAGAAGATACTCAACACCTCAGAGTTAGACATCATGCTCTAACATGGGTCATACCTAGGTTTTTTTCCTAACTTTTTTTGTCAGAATTTCAGAGGTTTATTTGGTGGACATTTTCATCAGCCATACTTTTAACAGAAAGAATGTAATTTTTTTTTATTAATGTACTATATCTGAACTTTTCCCTGCAGTTATTTCCATTGGTTCATCAATTTCAATGATTTTTTCTAATGAAGAAAAATTAAAGGGCAAATTTGGCAGAAATAATGTCAATAATACATTATACCAGCCCTGAATGCCAACTGTATTTTTTTTTTTTATCAACCTTGTTATGAATAAAGGTTAACACACTAAGCTCAGTGCAGCATGGGTTCACAAAAATCTAAATGAATTTTTGGAAGCTGGCACTTCCACAACTGCTGATGTTGGCACTAATGTACTTTGCATTAGTTTGCCACAGCTGGAGATCTTGATTCACAGACATGAAAAGAATCAAATAGATTTCCCTCCTCTCCTTCCTTCCTGCCCATTTGAATTACAGTGTAAAATTGTGAACCAGCAGAAAAGTGTTGGCTGGGGAAGAGGAGGCGTGAGAACCATTGTCAGAAAATTAGACAATCAATTTTTAATTCGTAGTTAATATGGAGGCCAGACTGAAATATATGTGGACACAGAGGTCAGAGAGACTATGTATCCAGTATCTGGAGTCTCAGGGGTGATAATGAAATGGCTGACTTCTTGGCATCTGAATACTATATCTCAACAAAGCATTTACACTTTAAGCTTTTTTCTGAAATAAATTAGGCACCTACAACTACAGATGTTATGTTGAATCTGGGCACTGGTGTACGTTTTTTGTTTATCCTCAATATTGCTGAGGGTGACAGGGCAGGAGGCTCTCTGAGATCTTTTCCAGTCCCATCAAATGTCTGAAGAAACATTGAAAACTACTCTGCAGTAAAAAAAATACTGTAGAATCAATTATTAGTCTCTGTTTGAGGATAAAATAGGCAAAGAATAGCTACGGTAAGATGAAAGACAAAAATAGCAAACATGGGGCTGGTGCCTTTGCAGGTTGAAGGTGACATGTATGGAAGGACACTTGCAATACCTGTAATCAAGCTAAACACAATGTCAGAAGAAAAGCTATTTGCTATTCTACAGATAAAAAGAGCTGCTTCTTTCATTCAGGTGTGTGTAATGACAGTAATAATAATAATAGTTTGACAAACATTATGGCAAGGACACTTTCTGTACTCTGTCCCCATTATTTTGTTCATACTGTATCTGTTGCCAGCCAATGAACTTTGCATCCCTATCCTTTAGTTCCAGCTCCTGTTGACACCAGACAGAAGACATCTCCGGAGTAGAAAGTCTGTGCTTCCCTAGCTCCCCCTTTTTGGCAGGAGCCCCTTCACATTTCTGCAAGGACCAAAGCTGGGGAAGCTGCAAGCACCTCTCTAACAACCCTTCTGATGGAGGGAGAGAGAAACTGCACTTCTAGGATCCAAGACCAAGATTTATTTAACATCTCTTTGGCAGGCACTTTTTAACTACAAGTCCTGCACAAGAAATTGCCATTTTTGCTTATTTTAAGAAACATTCAGTGTTGGCAGGGATCTTGCCCCAAGTTTGTAACTTTTGCTTTGAGGACCTCACAGTTTAGATATAGCTTCTGTTTTGTTAATGATATGGGTATTTGGCCTACTGATGTGGCAGACAAGCGTGTGTTCTTTTTGCCTCTGTCAGGTAAAGATTTATCTTAGACTTAGGAGAAAGACACAGTGTTAAGATACATCCAAAATCTATTCCTCAGCTTTATCTTGGTCCAGCATATGACGGTATATTTTAGATCGGTTAATCAAAATTCCTCAGGCATTTTGTCCTGTCTAATACTGAAATCATTAATCTTATGTCTGTGAGATACTCTGCAGATCTGTTGTCATTGGGCACACATTAGCCATATGAATGCCTGCACTTATTGAGCCAAGGGCATTAATTCTGTTTGCAAGACTTTTTTTTTTTTCCAGACATACATTCATCTCATCCTGATCTATGTTTCTTGCTGAGCTTTCCTAATGCTATGAATTTCATAGACAATAATTGTAATGCATCTCTTTTGTTGGTAAGAAAATTTAAAGTGTTAGTATCAAAATCTAAATTATGCTAAAGACTTGAATCAAAGTTACACTTTATATTTCAAAGTGAAGTTTCATCTTTCTGCCAAGAAAACAGATGTTTCGATAACCTACTTAATATACTTCAATAACCTACTTAATTAGTAATAA
>NW_008616827.1:80256-87968 GCF_000691845.1 Merops nubicus | reverse complement strand
TTTTTATTTAATGAGGTAAACTGGGATGAGGGCCTTATGCTGGGGTTGTAGAACGTTTTCGAGAAAGGAAAGGGAACCGTAAAGCCCCAGATGCAACACGCGAAGGCAGAGTTACCTGAAGTATGCAGGAGGATGACAGGTTCTTTAGTACCTTGACAATTCACCCACTGGTCAGGAAATAAAATCTGTTGTATCATTTCTCCCTAATTAAAACGGAGGTTGTTATTTAGAGCTGCAAGTACAGAGAGGCACTGTTTATTTAATAGAAATTTGGCTTGTGTTAAAATAAGCCTTTTGAATTAAAACATGTCTGTCCGTATCCTGCATGCTCTACTATGTCATGTAGCTCCCATGGTAATACAGTGTCTGCCTGGGACCTGCAGGCCTTGAAATACGTCTGCACCACGGTCTGGTGTGTGGATGAGTGGGGATGGTCCAAGTGGATGTGGGCTGTTTACGCTGAAGATTTTTGTCTTGGGTCGTGTATATGAGAGTAGTGATTTATACCGGGGGAGTAAACTGCCTTATCAGTGAGGTAAGGAGAGATGAAAAGGAAAAGTCAGAGTATGTTTTAGTGCTTCTGTATTGAATGTGCTATTTTCTGCTGCTTGCCATGTGGAGAACGGTGCTTGGACACTTAACTGGTGTGGAAAGGGAGTGGTGGAGACAGATGCAGCACTCCCAGTAATAACATTCTGTCTCATTTTGGCCTGATTTTGTTTTATGGAAGTGCATGTTGTGCCTGTTCCAAGATTCACTAAGACGATAAAGTAGGGGACAGATAGTTTGCCTTTGCTTAATTTTATGGATGTTTTAAGTGTAATTACTTAATGATACATGTTTGCTTCAGGGGAGGCACTTGCCTTATTTTACTTGTTACTCGGGTCCAAATGGCTTCTGTATTTTCCTGATTTTTCTTGCAGTAGTGTTAGAGGCTTCTCCCAAGTTCTCAAAGTTGTATAAAATTTACTGAATGAGTCCTGTTTACATAACCCATAGAAGGGATTCAGAGATCAGCTCCTGCCGTCAGTAATGAAGAGCTTGTACTGCTTTGTAAGGTCCTCCTACCAGTAACATGAAGTGTAGGGGTAGGTGGTGGTAGATTGGGGTCCAGCTGTGCCATCACTTCGGGCCAGATGGCACGTGGTGACTTGAGAATGGGGGAGAAAGCAACCTGAAAAATGCATTGGGGAAATCTTGAGTGACTGTATGAAATGTCTTTGCATTCATCACCATCAGTGCAAAACACGAGTTCTGACAACGGTTGTGAAGGCGTAAGCATGATGTACCAGAGACAAGAGGGGTGAACATTCTCAGTTGCTCATTTTTAATAGAGTATCCTTATACTTGGGTGATGAAACCAGTACAGAAATTGTTACTGTGCACACGTTTTTGGTCTTCTACTTTGTCAGTCTGTGTCATATTTTTGACTGAAAGTGTGTGTGCATATGCAGCTGTTTGGATTAACACTTAATGATCTCATCTTGTAAAATGCAGTGAACCACTGTTGGAGTTGTGGGGTTGGGTAGCAATTCAAATTTCAATTTATAAACAGTTTTCAGGAAAACTTTTTTTATTATTGGGTTTATTTTAGGTATCTGAAAGTACTTTTTTTTTAGTCCCTCTTGCTGCTTCTCCAGCTTAGGCAGTTGCTCAGTTATTTAGTTTGTGTGGGTCATTCGCATGGTTATGAGGCAGACCAATTTTAGAACAGAAGAGTAGTCATTAAAAATGGTGAGGCTGATGGGGAAAAAAAACACCTGAGATTGCTCAAAGTAATATTTTAAAGAACTGAATAGACCTTTGCTTATCTGATTACATGTCTTCCCCCTCAAAACTTAAATTACTAGTGTTGCTTAACTTTATGTTAACATAGAAAAACTTTTTTTTTTTTTTTAAATTATTTTTCAGAAGTGCCAACTTCTGAGTCCCACAGTCCCGCTTTGTAAAGTATCTGGGACTCAAAAACCTAAGTTAAAGGCTTTTGAATGTGGACAGGACTGAGGCACATCCTTTGGGTCATAAGGAGAGTACACACACACACACACAGAATGCTCTGCGCCCTTTTTGTGTATTAGTAATGATAGCTTTTTACTGTCCATGGGAACAAAGAGTTAAAAATGCTAAGTTCTTTATGGAAAACTTTTACTGCATGCTAAGATTATTTTTAAGTATTAGTTCAAAAATAAACCCTCTCTGTGATTAAACATAAAAATGCCACTTTTAGGTACTTTATTGTACATCATTGCTTAATTTTTGGAACAGATTAGAGCAGAACAGGGTCTTTTTTTTTTGCTGTTGTAATTCTGAAAAGCCAGAATTACGTGCTGAAGTGTATTACAAAGTAGTAGTTTGACGAGCACAGCTTGGCTGTAATGTTTTAAGGTGATTCCTACCAAATTCAATGGAACACTGAATTTGGTTTTAATCTCGTGTATTTTGCAAATACTTCATTACTGCTGAACACTCTGTAAAAGCCCCTGATTTTTCTCCAGAGCTTACAGTTGGTAACATCCATCCATTGTTTGCTGTTAGCTCTAAAAACACTTATATTGTTTTAATAATTGGGGGAAAAAAAAGACGTTTTTTAATATTTTATGCTGTTATATGCTAGACAAAATTTACAGTGTTCCTCATGCCCGTATTTTAAGCATGTGTGTATGTATTTATTGTTAAGTAGTAAGAGCCATGTACTGTAGTTCTTCTATATCATTTTACCTGTCACCCCCGGAAATTTTGCATGGTCTTAGGCAGCAGTATTTAGGCCTGTGTGATAGATTGTAGCCATAAAACTTCAATCCTGGACATCCTCTGCCTGGACACTCTAATTAGACATGATGTTCTTAGTGAGAAATGCCTCGAGTGTCTAAGAAAATAATCGGACAGTATCCTGCTCACTGGCTAGCTATGCCTACATATCTATAAACCTTGGCCAAATTAAGTGCTGGAGGTATGTGACCATGTTCACTGTTTTGTGGCATATTTGCTGGTTTTGTGTGAAATGCAGAACATGTTTTTTTAAGGGGTACGTGTTTCTTGTGTTTGAGATAGCGGATGTGTCAGTGAAGAGAGCTGCCTGGTATGAGTGTTCTTTTATTATCATCCATGCATTACCAAAGGAAACAGGTGGAAGATAAGCCATTTGAATTGCTGTGAATGCCAACCAGTTTCATGTGGAAAGACACTTTTGAACATAAGGTGAATATCCAGCAAATGTGGGATATATGTGCGTTCGTTATCGAACACACCTGTGTGAGCTCAGAGGTTTACATGCAGAACTCGATGAGTTAGCAAAGACTTGAACTGCCTGTAAATAAGTTGAAGGGGTCCATTATGTCAAAAATGGAGTACACTGGTTTTATGTAACTTTGTAACTGCAAGAGTCCTTATTTTTCCGTAACTTTCGTTTGTATCTGTCTGTCCTACTCACACTGAACACTTTCAGGCACTTACCAAAGTATCTATTTAGAACAGTAAAATGAAGAAATAGCTAACATGCAGCTTGAGAAGTGTTGTAGTAACTAGATTGGTAAACACCTCTTACTTAGCAGAACCTATTTCTAAGGAAATATGGTCGTATTCTGGATGCAGAACACCCCGATATATTCTTCTGTATGGACACACATGTCCATATATAAAAATATTTTATTTTTTTAGTGCAGGAAACTCAAATCATCTTCTGGATATGATAACATAGGAATGACATATATTTAGAACGTATTTAAGAATATACTTATTTTTGGTGCATGATGAAGGGATATCTTGTTTGCAGCCATTACAGACTGTTGGTACTTTGGGTTTACTTGTAATCTACATCCACTGAAGTGAATACAAACCTCTAAGTACCTAAATAGTCAAAAAATTCTGGCTAATTTAATTTTATTCAGATGTCAAAGAGCCAAGCGACCCCAAATTTGTATCTTACATTGACAAGCAATATTGAATTGGTGCAGGAGAGAAAATTACATGCTAAGAGAAGAATCTTTTGAGAATGGACTTTTGAGTATATGCTGCAGAGTTAAGAAATAATTCTACTTTTCTAGCAGCTTCAAATTATTTTTGTTAGTGTAGAATGGCAATGGCAATTTCGTAGAGGAAAGTGTTTTTTTTTTTGAGTACTATGACAGTCTCTTAAAAATTAATCCCGGGAATGCGTGAAACAACATAACGTAGATGTGTGATTAATGGTAATTAGCTTTGTTGCAGTAAGAGAATGCTGTGAACACCAAGCATTTCACTCTTGAGTTGCTGATTTTTTAACCGTGTAAGACTCAGGAAGAGTCAGTTCTTGCACTCAAGTGCTACTATGTATGAACAGCTGTTATTAATGAAATTATGGAAGTTTTTCAGCTTTCACCTTTTATTTATTCTAATCATAAAACTTTGGTCTGGCAAGCACAGAAAGCAGGAAAGCAGTACAAAACCAAGGAAGAATGAGAATGTAGGAACTACCAGGAAGCCATATACGTGGTATTCGTAGCTTCAGGGAAGGAAGCATGCAGCAGGCTTTAGGTATTGTTAAATCCATGCAAAGAATTTACGTGCGTTAACACTGGAGGACACAAGTTCAGAGGTACCACAGTTGTAGAAGTTGAGTTTTGAAAGTTACTGGGAGAGTTCCAGGAACACCACAAACATTTTTTCAAGCTAAATTAAATATTAAGTCTTTACTTATTGGGGGAACAGTGTGCTTTCATAACATCATTGTTGATACAGTCTAAGCTGAAGGGTGATTGTCTACGGATTTTTCTACTCTTGTGTGTTTTCAACGAAAAAATGGTGTGAAATAATCAAACTACTTAATTTGTATGCTACGTTATTGTTTAACTGTACAGTAGAGTTTTATCCCAGAACCCATGCACAGATGAGTTGCCAACAGAAAAGTGCTATTATTGATTTCATTCTGCATTTGAGAAGTTCATGTGGCTGTTCCAGGAGCAAAACTAAAACCCACTGAACAAGATGACTCCTTTATGGTCCTTTCAGGCAGAATCATCCAGCAGACTGCTAATACCAGTGATCCAGTTTAGGTGAGCCCCACCGTGACCGTTGGGCTCGTCTGTCTCTGAGGAGGAGGTGGTGTGGGATGTATGCATAGCTTGAATAAAGCAACAGAGCACCAGAAAGCTTCTGAAAGTGGAAACCTCTGGTGATTCAGTAAATTGGAAAGATGGAGGCTGTATCACTGTTGCCTCAGCACAGCTGAGCTGTGTATTGACACCTTCATCTCAGAGTTGTAGTCTAGATTGACCCGCTCTGTGTGTGGAAGAAGTGTCTGTTAGGAGTGGGGCTCGACAGTCTCAGAGCAAATATATGGATTAAATGTCTTCGCAAGGTCCTCTACTCATTGATTATCTATGCCTTTTGTTTTGTATCTAGGAGAATGCCATGAAAGTCCTTATCAAAATACTTTAGTATGCAGCACCAGCTATCAAAAGCCTGTTGAAGGAGAATTTGGTTTTCCCAAGGGAAATTCTGGAAAGGGAAGTCAAGATTTGAAGTGTGTTCTTCCCTCTCCCTGCCAGCCCCCTCCTTAAAAAATATTCTTTTCTGAAGAGATCTGCGCAGTTAGGTCCTTAAGTCTTTCAAATTTGACTGAAAATACAGCTCTAACCTTGGTAAGCATCAGGAGATGTGGCTCAGAAAGGGTTTTCTACAGATGTGGTTAGCTACTTTTAAGTTAAATCCAAGGTAAGAGCTTAGGTTTACGGTTCTGCAGGAACCTGGTGTAATTGGATGTGATGGAAACCCAGCCTGTTACAGATTCTTTCAGTAAATGGGAATCAAGAGTGTGGAAAACTGATTTAGTTACAATATGGCCATGAAATTAACCAAAAGAAGTCTCCTTCTTGATCATAATTTTATAACCAGAGGTACTATGTAATGAGTAGGTCTCAGATACGTTTTGAACTTCTCAGTTATGTAGAAAATGTTTCGGATTTCACAGTACTTGATCTTGCAGCACAGATTGTACATTGCTAACTAGTCTTATGTCTGTTGCTGTACGTGAGCTATATATTCTCTGGCTGCTAGCATAATGCTTCTTGGTCCTTGAGTAGTTCCCCACTCTACAAGCTGCAAACCCAAAAGAAACTAGATCATCTTTGGCAAGAGTCCTTCTACTGAGTTTCTGTAAGTTAAGGAAAGTGGATTTTCTCTCCTTTTCTATAACCCATCACAGGAGAGTTTTCAGTGCTTAAGTTGTTAATGTTAATTATCTTGCTTATAGTAGAGAATGTTGGAAAAGAATGCTGAAAGCTATTCCAGCCCACGTTTCTGGGTGAATAGAGTCAGCCAGAAAGTCAAACAGAAGGTTTCTGTGGCAGCAACGGCTAACTTATAAGGCCAGAAAAACTCAAACACATAGGAGTTGGGAAGGATGCCATCATTCCTTGTGCTTTTAGGAACTGATCAGGCTTGGGAAACTGAGGATCGAGTACGGAGTATTTGTTTTAGTTTTACTCCGAGACTGGTTTTACTGTGCACTATAGGTGCCCCTTTGTCTTGTAGATCAGAGCAGTAAAAACAATGGAAGTTAAATACTGAAAACTCAAGGCATCATTTACGTATCTGCAGCAGGTTCTTATACAGCCATCCAGGTAACTTGGATGATTACATTTTTGGCCTTTTAGAGTATGTTGTCTACATGATGTTGAAATCAACATCTGTGTTGATACTGAAAACCTTTCAAAGGTGGCTTGCAAAAAGGAGCAATTAAATATATAATAACAACACAACAAAACCAACACAAAGCCCTACCCCCAAATACGCATTTGCTACAAGCATAGTTTGCTTGAACTCAGTTGATCTTCTAGAGAAAAGAGAAAATAATGGTTCTTAACAGTACTTCTCACTTGGTTGGTTGGTTTATTAAAAAAGGGAATAGTAGTAGCCTGGACTGAGACGTCGTATGGCTGTTCTGGGAAAAAAGCCCAAAGAATACAGCACATGGTCTTAGACATATTTGAATAGCTTTGGTTAAATTATCTTTTGCTCTTTTTATGTTTGTGTGTTGATGAATTCTGACATTTTAAGTATTTTCAAAAAAAGAGTTGACAGTCTTCATGCCAAAGAAATCTTTCCTGTCTTGACACTGGCAATTTACATTAGGCGTGGTTATGATGTATGCACCTGGTCATCATTAACAATGACAAGATCAGTACCTTATCTCAGAATGCAGGCCACCAAGCAGTTTTCTGATTGACTTTTGAGCACTGCTGACCTGGCCCATTATTGGAAAAGAGATTTAGAGATCAAAGTCCCTTTATCTCATTGCCATTCCACCTACGCCATCAAGTCTCCTTTCAAGTGAATTTTTGTGGCAGATTTGCATCTGGGAAGTTATAGGTGTTGTATGTTGTGCCAAAAGGATTTAGTATAAATCCCCCATGAAAAACACTTCTGTGTGCGAGTCTGTTTTTTTCAAATCTTCCCAATATGGGGAAAGCATCTTCGGCAACACCGAGAGTCAAGCCATGACACAAGCCATAACTTAGGCTCAAGATCATGAAACGGATCCTCTTGGATGATACGTTGAAACATATGGAATGCAGGGAGGAGAGCAGAGGTGGCCAGCATGGCTGCAGAAAAGGGAAGTTGTGTCTGATTAATCTACTGATCTTCTGCAGTGGAGTAATTCCTGTCAGTGAACAAAGAAAGAGTTACAGATGTCATCTAGCTAGACTTCTGTAAGGTCTTTGATGCATTCCTCC
>NW_008616827.1:73093-80242 GCF_000691845.1 Merops nubicus | reverse complement strand
GGATTGGACTACGAAATGAGTAAGGAATTGGCTTGATGGCTACATCCAAAGAGGTATGGTCAGTGGCTTGATGTCCAAGTGGAACCAGTAATGATTGATGGCTCAATGGCTTGTACTGTTTAATATCATCATTATGATGTAGTGGGATTGTGTTGCACCCTCAGCAGACTTCCAGACAACACTGACTGGTGCAGTTGGTACACTTGAGGGAAGTGGTGACATCCAGAGGGACCATGACAGGCTAGAGAAGTGGACTTCTATGAGCCTCCTGAAGTCCAAGAAGGCCAAGTACGAGGTACTGGGTGCATTGCTCCTGGGTCAGGGCAGTCACCAACATCAGTATGGGCTGGGGATGGATGAATTGAGAGCAGCCCTGTGGAGAAGGCCTTGAGGATACTGGTGGATGAAAAGCTAGACATGAGCCAACAGTGTCTGCGCAGAGGCCACAAAGCCAATTATATCCTGAGCTGCATCAAAATAAGCATGGCCAGAGGGTTGAGGGAGATGATGCTCCCCCTCAACTGTGCTCTCATGAGACTGCACCTGGAATACCGCATCCAGCTCTGGAGACCTGTTGGAGCAGTCTGGAAAAGATGCCACAAAGATGACCAAAAGGCTGGAACACCTCTCCTCTGAGGACAGTCTGAAAGAGTTGGGGTCGTCCAGCCTGGAGAAGAGAAGGCTCTGGGGAGACCTTACAGCACCCTTCCAGTGTCTGTAGGGGGCCTATAGGAAAGCTGGGGAAGGCCTTTTTACGAGGGCTTACGGTGAGAGGACGAGGGGTAATGTGCTCAAAATGGAAGAGTGTGGATTTAGATTAGACATGAGGAGGAAGTTCTTCAGTGTGGATGTGGTGAAACACTGGACCAGGTTGCCCATGGAATTTGTAGATGTTCTGTCACCAGAGGCATTCAAGACCAGGTTGGATGGGGCTTTGAGCAAGCAGGTCTGGTGGGAGGTGTCCCTACCCATGGCAGGGGGGTTGGACTAGATGATTTTTGAAGGTCTGTCCAACCCAAACCATTCCATTATTCTGTTATTAGAGTAGTTTGGTAATAAATAATTTCCTGGGATTAAATATATTGCACATCCTCCCATCCTGATTGTTGGATGGAACAATTATTTATTTGTTTCCACTGAAAATGCCCCCAAATGTACTTTTGTTTTTCTTGGTGAGAAGAGAATGTTGCAGAGAAATAGTGAGGGGTTTTTTTTGTACTGTATTGAGTTTCTTTGCGGTCCCTGTTTATCTCAACATTGAAAAGGTAAATATATCAAAAGAGATAATAAACATTTACTCTCCTCCATGAAATGATGGATTTCATTGAGATGACTTTTTCTCTTGGTGTAGCAGCAGATTTCACAGGAAGGCAGAACAGACAATTTAAGAGTAAATTTGCTTTCACAAAGATGTAAACTTGAGTATTTACTACAAATAGAACTAAGATTAATTGAAATTACTGAATCTGAGCAAATTGACTAATAGAATGTTTGATTTAATTCTGATGTTAGTATCAGTAGTATTTACCTTTTAAAGATGGCTTGGCTTGTAATCATTTAAGCTTGGCTTTTAATACCATCTGTGATCCTAGGAATCTAGAAACGTTCTTTGTCCAGAGTAATTTTTGTTCTCTTGGGGTTTATTTACTTAATTCCATTCGTTCTTGTGTCTTATCTAGAAGACATGATAATAATGAATTCTGCTCCACTGTGGTTTTGTTTTGTTTGGATGTACAACAGAGTAATGTGCTACTATTAATTACTAAATCTAGTTAGGCTTAAGAACTAAGACTTGCGATAATCTCTAAAGATTTTAGCCTTTGAACCAAAACCAGATAAACAACGTGAAAGGAGTTTGCTAATAGCTTAATTGTGGCTGTACTCCCAATGACAAGGGCAAGCTTCTGACATGGAACAGTGCAGTTAATATGTACACCTTTGAATTTTTTCCCTTGGAGAAACACCTGACAGAAGCATTCTGGAAATGGCATTTTTACGCCTGTATTTTTTAAAATTTACGGTCATGCTAATTTTATTATTAGTGCAGTCAGCTTATTATTTAGTGGAGTTTTCATTTGGTTATTCTCAGAATATATTTTGAATCATTTGATTTACAGCCTTTTTTGGTCTATAATCTCATGCAGTAAAGTGAGGAGCATAATATTTAAATTTTTACATTTTTTTTGTCTGTGGAGTTTTCTCTTTAAATAATACAAAACCAGTAAAGCAGGGGGAGATACTTGGCTTTGGATATTTAAGAAAGGCACAGTAAGGTTGGTTTGGTTTTTTTTCTTTCTTTTTTAATCGATAATTATGCAAAGTTAATGTATATGTGACTTGTCAAATGATCAGTACATATTCTTAGGTTAGAATAGCTTAAAAAATGAAAAATCCACCATGACAGTGGGGTAATGCCCCAGTTGTAATTCCTTTGTTTTCTGCTTTAGCTGTTTCTGTCTCCAAGAAGTGACAAGATTTTTCTGGAACAATCCATAGCTGGGGAAGCAGGTCATGACCTTCCATGCTTGTGTGTTTTGTTTGTCTTGTTGGGCTGGCACCACGCTACTTCTGCATAGTGACATGCAATTCTCTAATACCTTGCCATTCCTTTGCAAGGTTTTTTTGTGTATACAGAGAGCCAGAGTGCTGGGAGGTGGTCAGAACAGAGCCATAACTGAGGTGAATGCTGATTTGTTGATCTAGTGTATGTTTTCCTTAAAACAGTATTTCAGCCTGTAGATCTGGGCTGTAAATTTGATCTAGTGACATTAATTGTCACTGTGCACTTAATGTATCATCATGCTCAACAGGTGTCATGCTGGCTTTTGTGGTTTTTGTTTGGTTGGTTTTGTTGGATCTCTTTTTCGAGTGTGGGTGTTTTTTGAACCAAAATACACGTCTGTTCCACAGAATGGCAACTATCTGTCTGGTAATCTCTTTGTTTATTGTGGAAGTTTTTTTTCTGACATTAGATGACTATGCTACTTATGGTTTAAATTAATAATCTTCTTGAACATTAAATTTACTAACAACTTCAGGGACAAAAAGAAGACACTGCAATAGCCTGTGTCTGTGGCTCAGTCAGGATGCTTCATAGTTCAGTCCCAACTCTGTAAACGTAAGGTGGATTCCTTTCCAACTCGTCAGCATCATTACTGAGCTGCAGGTGGTGACGTTTGAACACTTACGTATATACTTCATAAAACTACAGGAGTAAAATTGCTCTTCCAGTAGTTGGGATACCACTGTTGTGGTGTGTTCCAGGAGTGCAGTAGCCTTCTGAGCCACGACTTTAAACTATTCATGTTGAGATCGATCTGCCATAGCTCAAATACTCTTCTAAGTAATAACTTTTTAGAGTGGGTTCCTTCATTGTTTGACAAGCATGCATGTAACAGGTGCACAGTCTTTACTGTTTCTGGTTTACAGGTTATTCTAATTACTTTTCAGCATCTTATCCTCCTCATAACTTGCCAGTGACAAGCTTTCATGTCACCTGCAAGTACTGCCAGTAATAATTCTATATTTTTCTCTCATGGGTGAAGGTATTTAAATTTGTTACCACAATCATAATATCCTGTTTGGATGACAGCTGTCTGTTGAGGACTTTTGCCTTTGTAATTTAATACTTACTGTTTAAACAAGAATTACTTAATATTAGTTTTTTGTGTGTGTGTGATTAGTTGCTTAGCAGATAGCTAGTTCCTCAAAACCACTGACTTGCACAGCAAAGCATCCAAAATGTAGTATTGCATAGCTCTCGGTATGCCCTTCCAATCCTTTGGGGATTTTTGGTTGTATTTCAAGAGCTACAAGGCAAGACAACTTCCTAGCCCATCCTTCTAAAGCTCTTTGATAATGGTTGTCTGGACTTCCTGAGTGACAATGTTCTAACTTTAGACAGTCCTCTGCAATGTTTATCTTTAGTCAGTGCTATGGTGGAGACTTCTTTGCTGCCATTGCAAATGAGGTCTGTGTTTCCCTAGAACCAAACCAGGAATATTTGCAAATTATGTATGATTTTTTCTGTGTTAATATTTACAAAATATTCTACAGCAGTAGTTTAGTGAGGGACCAAGGTTAAGGATTCTCTGATTTAAAAAAAACCAAACCAAACCAAACCAAAAAAAAAAAAAAAAAACCAAAAAACAAACACCCAAAAAAAACAGGCAAGGTCTCACTTGGAGCCCTAGAGTTCTTAATTTGTCTGTATTAACAGTTTGTGAAATTGCCCAAATTTTTCTCTTGCCTATTCCGATTTTCTTCTTTTACCTCCCCTTCTACCCTGGATGCTTTATCATTTTTCATTTTTGCTTTGTTTTGTAGGTTTGAGGTTGCTGTTGCCATCTTGTTAAATATTCTGAAACAACTGCCAGTTGCTCCTGTTTGCAATCTAAATCCAGTTATTTACACTTGTAATTTTGTCTGCTTTTGCTAAAGTATCTCTCATGAAACAGAGTGTGCCTGTAGCATTCCTTTACTTACTGGTGTTGGATGTCTTTTATTTACACATAGCAAATAGTATAGAGTTGTAATTTACAAACACGCCCCTGCAGTTACTTTTCACTGTAGTTCTGCAAGTGTTCTTGGTTTTATTCCTGTGTTGTGCTTTTCTGGTTTAGAAATTACAATTTGTAAGCTTGCAGAACTAAAAAGGTAATTTACATGAGACCTCTGGCATGGCTTACATTGCCCTGGGAGACTATAGCTCCTTCCCTTTTCCTTAGTGTCTAAGGAGCCCCACTTAGTTGTCTGTCACATTAGCTGTGACTTAGTCATCTGCAACAGCATCAGCTTTTGTGTCATTATTTCTCTATTAGAATTTAAACCAAAAATATTAAGATCACTGTCTGCAGACCAGTTCTGAAGCATGAGAAAAATCTAAACACTGAAGTGTCACTTTTGTAAGTCTTTGCTTCAGTTATAGCTCCCTTTTCAAATCTACGTTCTTGTATTGGCAGTTCTTTGGGTTTATCACCTAGGCATCTAGGTACTTTTGCAGAAATAGTTTAATTTCTCATTTTAATTTGATTGTTCATGTAATGTAATCTTATTTTGATTTTTCTGCTGAATAAGTGCACTTCTGCCCTTCCCCCGCTCTTCTGTTTCAATAGTGCAACAGTGTTCTGAATTCTCTGTCCAGCCTGCCACTCTGGATGTTTTATGTCCTTTTCTAACAAGGATAACTGTCCAAACTGCAACACTGTCTTCCACGGAAATCCAGTGACTGGCCCTCAGAACAAAACTGTCGTATATTCTTTACCTGTCCAGGAGTTCAGCTCCTGGTTGGTCTTTCTTATTCTGGGGTGGAGTAGAAATGTTGTTCAAACTGGGTGTCAGGATAGTAATTTTGGGGTGTTCAGGTATGTATAATGCACAAGATTCAGAGCAGTGTCTTACGGAATGTACTTCAGGCACATGTACAGTGTTGTTATTATTTCTGTTAAATATGGATGAGCAAGCCCGTTGATCTGTTCACAGGGACTGGGTTGCATCGGAATGGAGTGCAGTCTAAAGGAGGAGCTACCTCGGCTCTCTGTGCCTCAGGGTACCTGCAGGCTTCTCCTGTGTCCTGCATGCATAGTGGTCATGGCTCATCCACAGTGTGAGAACTGTATGACTGTATAGCAGGGCGTTTGTGTAAGGGTCAGTGTTTGGTGAACACCAAACATTTGGCTTAGCAGCTGCTTAGCATATCTGAAATACGAAAACAGCTTTACATTGTACCTTGAGGAACCCTGGCTTTAAAGGCCTGTGAGGAGTTCTGCATCTTCTGCAGAGGAGCCAGGTCTCTACTGAGAAGCTGACTGTTCCTTGTTATCAAGGAGGAAGTGGCTGTTGCAGTACTTGACTGCAGAGGGAAGAGCCTGGGATGCTTACAGGGTACCTTCTCCCACTTAAGACAAGCTTTCAGGCTTTTGTAGACAAACTCAATCTTACCAAGATGAGGATTTGGGACCCCTGGGACTACCACTTGTGTGAGTCTGTTGTGCTGCATAACTATGGAGACGGCAAGTTTTTGCATAATTTTCAGATTTACTAGCCCAGTTGAAGCATGGCTGGGACTTGACTCTGCACCAACACAGGTATGGCCTGAGCTTTTGTATGCCCTGGAGAAAAAGTCATTCCATGTAGCAGGGCACTCAGACCTCTTCTCAGTTTGCCTGGAGGTTAGTGAGTTTGAGGATAGGCTTCCGGGTACGAGAGAGGGAGACATGGATCTTCTGGAGGGAATCCAGCGAATGGTGTCTAAGGTGGTAGAGGGACTTAAACACCTCTCCTGTGAGGAAAGGCAGAGAGAGCTGTGACTGTTGAGCTGGAGCAGAGAAGGCTCAGGGAAGAATCTTATAAATTTATATAAATACTTCAAGGGAGTGTGCAGAGAGGTCAGAGCCAGTATTTTTTCATTGGTGCCAAGGCAAAAGGTCATGGGCACAAGCTGCAACACAGGAGTGCCTCTTGAACATCAGAAGACACTTTTTCACTGTGAGGGTCACTGAGCACTGGCAGAGGTTGCCAAGGAAGGTTGTGGAGTCTCCCTCACTAGAAGTCTCCCTCACTAGAACATACTAAAAAATTTGTTTAGACATGATCCTGGGCAGGCTGCTGTAGGTGGCCCTGCTTGAGCTGGGTGTTGGACCAGATGTCCTCCAGGGGTCTGTTAGAGCCTCAGCCGTTCTGTGCAATACAGTGATTGTGTTGCAGCATCATCTTGCTGATAGAGATCAGCCGTGTCATCAGTTCATGGAGACCCTTAATTAGTGTGGAGGAAATTCCATTCACATTTCACCATGCTTCTACTCGCTTATCAGTTGCTTATGGTTGTACAAAGAAATCAGTGAAGGCCTTAGTTCTGCAGTTCAGAGGTCTTCCAGTGGCAGCATGCCAGCACACTTCTCAGGGAGCAGCTGGCTTTGTTGCCTAAGGCTGTCTGTGGGCAAGACAGCTTGTTAGCCTGAGTTGTGGGTGATGTTAGGTAGTAGAGTGTTGTTTTTCAGCTGATCTCTGGACATCTGCAGGACTGAGGTGGGCTGTAGCTTCAGGCAGTTGATTGTAGGCTAAGGGGCCTCCAGGCCTAATCCAGTGTCACTGCCCCCAGCGGTGACAGTATCCTCAAGCAAGGCAGGGCAGTTGTGGTTTCAGGGGTTC
>NW_008616827.1:40235-73083 GCF_000691845.1 Merops nubicus | reverse complement strand
ACTGACTGAGGAGATTGGAACCCTCCAACTTTGGTACACCGTATGTGAATTACTTGCTTGATGCTACCTGTGCATGTAAGCCCAGATCAGTACCAAAACATCCTAATAAGTGACACCTGGGTGTGGTCACAAACTCAGTTATTTTGCCCAGTGCTCAGAGATACCCTGTCTAGTGCCAGCAATTCCATTTGGACAGGACAAATGATTTATAGATGAAAAAAATGTAAAAGAAGGAAAAAATTACTCTCTTCTCCTACCTGACAAATGCTCATCACTGGCAGAAATGTACTGCACAGTCAGGAGTTTCTTTGCAAATATGAGTGTTAAAGCCTACTGTATACATCCATGAAAGAAAGAGATGTAAAAGACTGATGTCTCTCTACAGATATACTGTGCACCAAATACGTGTATTCTAAAATGACTACAAATAACTTTTTAAAATAGCAAGTCTGTCAAGCTGAGGTTCCTCTGAGGCCAGGTGAGGAAGAAGTGCACAGACTGACTGCTGGTCTGTAGCCTGGCCATGCTCAGGCCGAGTGCTGGAGTGGCAGGCAGGGCAGCCAGCTCCTGCCTTGGCTCCTTGGAGAGACTAGAGCTGGCAGGACTTCACTCTGGAGTAAGCAGCTGCCTGCTAGAGGGGCTGATGGCTTCCTTTAGAGGATTTGTGGGGGTGGTGGGGAGGGACACAAGCTCATGTGCAGACAGGCACGCATTTCCAAAGCAACAGGCAGTCCTACTCCCACTGCTTTACTGCTTTCTTTAGGAACCCCCTGGATCCTATAGCTGACTGGTGTGGAGCACGGTGTCTTCCAGTGTCCTGTCTCCAGTACATTAAAGCAGCTGCTGCCTTAGTGTCCACTGATGACTGCGATGCCTGGGAGAGTGAGGCGTGAGGCTGTAACCCACACCTTAGCTCTGTCTGCATTGGCTGTGCCACAGGGTAGAATGAAGTGGCTGGTGTGGCCTTATGGTTAAAATCTCATGCGTATCCGTTTGGGAGATGGGATATTTGTCAGGCTGCACTGGAATGGGAACTGTGGCCCATCAGTAGGTCTCTCTTTTAATGTACATCTGATGCTCAGTGCTCCTCTGCCAACTAGGCAATGAAATCCTTGAGGAGGACTGGACTTCAGCAAGTGAGAGCCATCAGGCAGTTGGGCTTGGCTCTTCACTGTTATTTTCTAAAAATGGACTTGTGTGTTTTTCTTTTTTCATAACCATGTGTGGTGGGTGTCTGCTTGTTTGTTTTCCATTTTGTTTCTTCAAGTAGTCTTCTGAGTCCTCAACCTGTAGAATGTCTTCACATCTCGAGCTAAAAAAGCAAATGATGACAAGCTGTTTGCCAGTCTCTCCTTCGATGATTCCAGCACTGTCTATTAGTTGAGCCAGCTCTTTGGGTCTATACTATTTTCTTTCCTTTCTTTCTGAAAACCAATAAATGAAAGGAAAGCAAATGCTGTTTGAGTTCTGGATCATCTTTTTATCCGTCCTTCCTCAGTAGCCTGCTTTAAATGTACTAAGGCCTTTCCTTCCTACAAAGATTTGTCTTTAGGTCTTAACCCTCCCCCTTGCAGAATAAGGTGTTCTAAAAACAAAAACAAAACAAACAAACAAAAAACCAACCAAACCAACAAAACCCCGTCTGTGTTGTGGAACAGAAGTGGAGAAAACCGTAGAGCTTTTGGTGTGCGTTCTTCCTGCAGATGTGTACAGCGAGCTTGGTGGTAATTCCAGTGTATCTTCCTCTGTGATGAAGTATCTTGGAATATCTCAGAGTTCCTTCATTTAGAAGACTATAATGGGGAGGTGTGAAAATTAATTTTTGTGTTTGGTTATAAATTATGGTTTTGCCTTTCTCCCTTCTGACTCAGTTGCCTTACTAAGGAATCCCTTTTCAAGTCTTTTTGAAGCAGAAGACCTCCCTGACCAACTGATAATGCAAATTCCAAAGTTTATTGCTTTCACAGTAGTCTTGATCTGAATTTCAGACAGCCCTTTGAGTCCATCAGCAAGCAAGGTAGATTTTTTTTCTTTCTTATAATGCAGATTATTGCAGTTCTGTGTTGTGATATAAATGTCACTATGGAGTATTTCTCTGAAGCTAATTGTACTGCAGCAACAGTAAGTATCATGAGCCTTATTCTCTTCCCAGTGATCTCACTGTAATTACAGTTCTGCAAGTTACATTTCAGAAGAATGCTGAAAATGACACCAGGCCTTATTCCAGGCTCAGTTAATGAACCCACACTCACCATCATTTCTCAAACAAAATTGTGATTTAGGCTGATTTAAAATAATCGTTAGCATTTGGATCCTGCTGCATGATTCTGTTTCTAAATGATAAGGAGTTTGCCCTCAATTGAGGACTTTGTGGATCACTATCTTACTTTCATGCAGTAGTTTTTCTACTTAGGGAAGTGTCATACTGAGCTACATTTTCAAGTAAGGTGAGGGGAGAGACAGGAGTTGTTCATCTCATAGATGATGCTATTCCCTGTCTAGCATGTCACCCAGATTATAGTCTGAGATGCAAAAGAGGCCAAGGCACCCAAGCTACCAAAGAGGCAGGTCTTATGTTAGGTTGGACTGGAAGTGCTTACCTAGGAGTAGTAAGATTTTCATGTCTTATCTATGCTCAACCAAGTGTCTGAACTAAGTTTCACATTTAAATGTCTTGGAAACACCTTCTTGTTACATTTCCATAAAAAGTGACTATTTATAGAAGTTCCTTTTCATGCTTTTCTGTTGCATACAGTGAGGTACTAATATTTTTGGCGGCAGCAGCAGTTAATTTGTTCTGAATAAACTTTGTTGTGAGATGTATTTGAATGTGGTGGTTTATGCGGTCTAAGTTATGCAGTCATACTGATATTGGGAAGTTTGACTAATTTTTGAATGTGTATATGAAAGATCCTGTCACTCCTTCTTCTATCTGTTTAAAGGCATTGAAATTCAATAATTTATTTGCAGTACATCTAGCTTCTCCAGTTGCTGGCGTCTCACATGGCAGCTCTCAGCAGGCATGTGCGCATGACTGCATGTGTTCATGCTCATCGTGCCGCGGCATGTAGGTAAAGACTGTTCAGAGAGGTTGCAGGATTCACAGAGAGAACCGAGTCCTCCACCAGTGAGCACTGCAGTGCCCAACTTACTTGCCTGTTGACTTACTTGCCCAGGCAGAAATAGAGTGAGTGAATAGAAGCGTGTGTAAATAGGCAGAGCTGGCAGGATTGGAAGCTCAGGCTGTCTTTTGACTGAGTATGAGAACATCATAATTTTTGTTCCCGTTATCTGATGTTGCTTCCTACTTTTCAATGCATGGCTGAAAGATGCACAGCAGTTTAGGCTGACAGTGAGTTATCTTTCTTGAGTGGTTGAAGTTGGTAGTTTGATCTGAACTGGCCAAACAAGAGAAATTAATTAAAGTTTTTCCATGTCTTGCATGACTTTGCTAAACAAGTAAACTGTTTAAAGTACAAGGGGCTATTTCTTCCACTGTTTGTAATTTGAAGTGGAGAAAATGTCCTCACACTTTATGCCAGGCTTGTTCTGGTAGACTAAGTCATCAGGTGAGCCCCTCTGGAGGTAAGGAGATGTTTAGTTTACAGACTCCATAGGCACTTAGAAACCGTGGCAACCGCTCCTTGGGTTTGCCAGCAGCAGGGTACTTTTGAATAAGTCAGAAGCAAAATCCTAAACAGTTGAGGGACTTAAATCTCAAACTGAGGAAGTACAGATTTTGCTCAGTAGAACTACAGAGCAGCAGAGCACAGATGTAATATCTTTGCAGTTGTGGAGTTGGGCCTAAACTAAAAGTCATTCTTACTTCTCCTGTCGATGTGAGAGAAACATCTCACAGTCATCAGTTAGAGCCCCATTGAGGATGATAAGTGAAATTCCCACAAAGAGCAGTAGCCTGAGTCAAAGCCATAGTTCAGAGCCCTAGTTTCTAGGTAGGAATTATGGTCTCATTGCATATCTAACGGATGAGCTTTTGTAACAGCATGTACATTACTTGTCATCTTCCGTCTCAGGTCCAGTAGTCAACAAATTCAAATTCACAGTAGGCTATTGCTATACTTCCAAACCTGACAGGTGAGGACATCTGCAAGCTTAAGTACAGTGCCAAAAAGATACATTAAAGGCAGTAATTAACAAAGTAGCTGTCTCAAAAGTAAATTCCATACATTAGCCGTACATTATCTTTGGTACTGTTAAGCAGGAATAAAGAAGTAGGAGATGCACAAAACCAGCAGCAAGAACTTGTTGCTTCTGTTGTGAGGATTCAGTTAATTTTTCATGGGGATTTTTCTGAATCCTATTTGGTAAATATTGAATAACCTTTTAAGGCCTAGAAAAGCTTTTACTACATAAAAAGGCAAACTTCGACTTCACAGAACAGCATGCTAATTAAAATCAATGTTTGTACTTTGAGTGGGCATGTGAGATTGTTATTAACTTTTATGAAATAAACCTGTTATGATCAGAGTGGCTTAATCAATGGGAGCAAAGTTTTACTGTAGAGAAACCAGGAATGTTCTGGGTTGATCCTTGTTTTTACACTGCTCTCTCTTTGGATGGTAACAGTACAAGAGTATTGGTAGTAACAGGGAATAGTTGCATAGCACTGCACATTTTCAGAGTGCTGCACACCCACTAGCTAATTAGTCACTCTGTCACCTCCTCAAGGAAGGAGGTAGTTAATTATTATTATCCCTGTGAGTGTAGGTGAGGGTGTGGAGACAAAGGCTATGTCTAAGCTGGTGAATAGTGGGAATTGGAGAATGGGTCTGTAGGGCAAAACAGTAGATGCTGAAAACCTGACGTCCATGATCCAGGGGATTTTTTGTTTAAACCAGATCGACTTTGATGCCAGGGACTAAATGCCTGGTTGTGGCTAGAATGCATCAGGTGTGGTTCTTAACTTATATTTTTACTGGTTTCATTTTAGAGGAATCTAGCTTCTCACTTGGAGATGTTTTGATGGTAATGAAGGAGAGCACAGTGAGCAAGCGAGATGAGAAGGTTTGTTTTCAAAGTGTTCTGAACTCATCTTAAAGACTAGTGTATGTCTGTCCAAAGGGATACTCTGGTGAATGGTTTCAGTTGGGAGTTTTGCCATGCCTGCAGGTTGGTTGTTTGGCCTAGAGAAAAGGAGGCTAAGAAAAGCTACTAGTACTGTCTCTTTTCAGTAGCTGCTACTACCTGAAAAGAAGGTTGTAGCAAGGGAGGTATTGGTCTGTTCTCCCAAGTAACATGTGATAGGATAAGAAGAAACATCTTCAGGTTGTGCCAGGGGACATTGAGATTTAGTTTGGGTATTAGCAAAGAATTCATCGCAGAAAGGGTTGTCAAATATTGGAACAGGCTCCCCAGAGGAGTGGTGGAATCACCATCCCTGGAGGTATGTAAGATGTGTAGATGTGGTGCTTAGTGATATGGTTTACTGCTAGACTTGGCAGTGCTAAATTAATGGTTGGCATCAATGATATTAAAGAGTCTTTTCCGACCTAAATGATTCTATGATTTTCAGAGCTGCTAAGCACAGCTAAACTGGAAAAACAAAAAGCTTATGTTTGCAGGCATCTCCAAGTAGCATTTTATATACATCTACATATGCAGCATCTTATGTAGAACAAAAACTTGGCTCTGCTGGCTGGCTACTACTTTGCACAAAAGTGGTGGAACTGGCATTTCACCTTGGGGAATTTTCCCTCCCCTGCTAGTGTGAGAGGTAATGAAATATTAATCCTTTGAAATACATTGATTCATGTTTAGAAACATATTTTAATTGTCACTTTCAATAAGAACAAGAGCTACTTACTCTCTTTTTCTGTATATCAGTGCCAGTAGTAATTTGAAGTCGTTCATCCATTACATGAAAAAACTTTGAATATATTGTTCTCTTTATTGTATTTTTTATTCTAAATTATCTGAATCACTATTGGTATATTTCACTTGTCCTTTGCTTTGTTTTCCATGTTGGACCCTGTAGAAACTTTATATTGCAACATAATTAATTGATTAGAGAAGCATTTGTTCTTCAGTTAGGCATTGGCAAAACTCTTTGGTTATTGTTTTTCTTTGTTAACATCTAAATTACCAATCCTTTTCATTTGTTTTAACTTTTTCTTTCAGTTAATGGTCGCAGCTACTGTCAATTCACATCAATATTCTTCAATGGAAGCATGAGAAAAACAGGAGATGAGATAAATGCTTCTAACCTTAAAAATAAGGAATGGAGCTTGGAAAACAACTTTTCAGCCTATCCTTTTGTGAGCAGGAAGTGAAAGATAGATCTCCTCCTGCCTCTCTTTGCATGTGCAAGTACATTCCTACAGCCTTCAAAATAACTTTGATCCATGCAGTGTGTGTAGCTGTACAACACTGTTGTTAAAATGAGAGGTTTGATGCTGGCTTTCCCATGTGTCAGTTTGTGTCTACCAAAAGGACCCTGACTTGAATTTTTTCATGCTTAAAGTGAGCCAGAGGTCTTGAACTGGATGTACAATTATCCTTCACACATTTCTCTTAAGGTTCTGAGGCACCAGTAAAAGTAGAAAAGAAAATTTTAACTTCAGTGAAGAGATGCAAAGGTTTTGATCGGGTGGTTGATAGAGTGTGTTTAAAGCATTGAAGTGAGTCTCAGAAATTACCCTGCACTAACTAGGAGGAAAATATGAATCTTAGTCCATCACTTGAGTGTGTAAGGGAGCAACCTATTAAACTGTAATGTTACAGGAATCAGATACTGCTCTAACTGTGATCTTATGTGGTACTGAAAGGAAAAAAACTCCCAACCTTATCTAAGGCTGTAGTTCACCACCGTGTATCTTTTATTATTTTTGATAAAAAGAAGAATAGTTGTTAGTAAGTAAGATGAAGACAAGAAGGCAAAACATGTACAGACTTTTGAGATGGGATTAGACTTGGAGCTCGATAGTCTGCTAGCTGAATTCATGGGACATGGAAACATAAAACATCATTGTCCGGTGTCACAGACAGAGAATCACAGACTGTCTCTCATGACCTCACAGAAAATTAATAAATATCTCAAATTTGACTAGAAAGATAATCAGTTCAAGTAAACAAATCATTGTGTAATTATATGGTGTATTATCTTCTGATAATGCAGCAATCTTCAGATTGCTGGTAAAATACATAAAAAGATGCATCTATCTACTCATGTAGCATTACATTAGCAATCCTTCATTGCAGAAGCCAAGACAGCAGTTTGGTTTAATAGCATTTTGTTTTGTGATTGTATGGTTTTAAGTCAAATCATGTGTACACTGTTCCTGGTAGGAAGCATGTGAACCACCTGCCCCACAGCAGCAGTTGACATAAATTGCCTCTTTGCCCTAGGTCATGTTGGTGATTTAGTAGCTGTCAATAATGAATTGCTGTTGCAGTATGAAAATACCCAGTACTGTAGATGCTTTTCAGACAGGATCTCTGTGATTTGATGTAGAGATGAGCTCACTACAGTGTATTAGTGTGTTACGTACTTAGGCTCATTGATACTGAGGTACTAATGAGGTTCTAGCTGGGGTGACTGAACCCTTTGCTCTTCTGTGGAGTGCTGCGTTGGTGGATTTTAAAACGCTGTACACATGGTTAGTTAGTCATAAAATAGTGCAATAAATAAAAGCAGAAAACTGAAGCAAAGATTGTATTTGCCAAAACCAATTTACCAGGTCAAAAAAAGTGCCAGAAGTAGAACATATTACCTGAATCCCTGTCCAGTTCCTGTTCCAGTGACTGAATTGCTGGCTTGATGTTTCATCCTAGCTCCAAGCTGCACAATCCCTGGCTACAGCAAAGCTCCAGGGCATCTTCCCCTGTGTACTTGATGTAGACGGCATTTCCCAGCATGAGAGACGCATTAAAGGTTCAGTACTCCACAAGCAAAACCGTAGGCATCCACTGTCCCTTCTGGTTCCTTTAACCAGTAGAGCTTCAGCAGTGGTCATACTTACTCAGAATCAAGTGCGTACCAACAGTGGTATGGTTCAACCCACGATTGTCTGTAAAAGGCCTTCAGGTAAAGGCCAGTGCCACAAAGAAACCTCCTATTTTCTCATTGATAATTGATAGTAGCTCTGCCTGGAGTTGATAGTAGCCCTGCCTGGAAGAGCCCAAAGCAAGCATAGCTTAGGACAGTTTAATGCGTACTGAATATTATTTTCTCCTTTCCAAAGTGTAGGTATTTCAACACGTTAGGCCGTATTAATCTGGGCTCTTGCAGAGGCAGTCCAGGAATAATCAGTGGGCCAGTTAATTGCTGTGGAGGTGGTTGCAGCCTGTGGATGTTCTTAGAGGGCTGGCTCAGGTGCTGGGAGCAGAAGCAGTGTGCACACACGTTGCAGTCACTGCGCACAGGCTCGGTATAGCTGGCGCTTGCTGGGCATGCCAGGCTTACCACATGCATGCAAGCAGTGCCGTGGCGTTGTGGTTGTGGAGAAGGCCCAGTGATGCTATAATTACGTCAGGCATGTGGACAGTATACAGACCTGGTAAATGATAGTCTCATGAAAGTTCTGCATTTACTGCTTATTTGCTGTCTATCCTTCCCTGCAGCAGGGAAACATCATGGCCAGTGACCGTGCACTACAAAATAGTAGATGGCCTTCCAACATAAAGTCTGTCTTTGTTTCGTCTACAGGAATAGAGATGGCTGCATTTCAGTCTCACTAATTCAGGAAATATCTGTGCAAGGGACCGGAAGGATCTAAGACACTCACCTTGGACTTTAGAACACAGTATTTATGGGTATGAAAATGCAGAACTTCCTTCCAGTTTTCACGTACCTTCCAGAGTTAATCAAATACTGGACTACCTGCAGTCATCCATTGTTCGAGAGACAAAATGTTTCTGTAATTGGAAGCTGGTGTACTGTGTAGAGTACAAATCACTGCCCCTGCACTCACTTTGCCCCACATTGTTGTCACAGCATCTGTGTTTTACTGAAGACAGCTAATGTACCTTCTAGTGGAGCGTATATGATCAAAAGGGAGTAGGTATGGTCATGGAGTGCCATTGTGCAGTTTTAAATAAATCCAACGTCGCTGTGTGGGGGTGCAGTTAGAATGGAGTGGCTTGTCTGCCCACAGAGTGTTCCTGATTCTGGCTGCTGTTCTCTCATGTTGGTTGGTTGGTTTGTTTTTAAATCATAAGGATTCAGAACAACAAAGTAGTGGTAAATTTTATTAACTGCGTTTTGAAGCTGATAGGTCATTTAGAATAAGGTTGTGTGGAATTTGTTTTGTTTGTGTCTTGGTTTGTTTTTTGTTTGGTTGTTTTTTTTGTTTTTTTTTTTTTTTAGATCTCACTAAAATATAGCATGCAGCTGAGATTTATAGAAAAAAAAAAAAGGCAAAAGAGAAACAGCCTTGGCATTAGTTGTAATTGGTATTTACTTACAACTTAGTCACCAACAGCCTTTACAAGTAATGCAGGAAAATGTCACTGATACCTGGGGGGTTTTTTTTGATTGTTTAGAAATAAGTGAGCAGTTTTTTGTAATGAAAATTAACAGTAGCGTAAACACATTGCTCAGGAACTGTTGAGAGTACCAGTCAATCACATACAACAGATGTGACCACGCTGGGCTCAAATGTGTTCCTGTGAAGGTAAATGTATGTTTCACCTCTGCATCAAGAAGGAACGGGATCATGACCTGTACACCTAGTTTTGTGATGTAACGAAATGCCTTGCAAAGGCTTGTTTCTTAAGTAGAGGCTAAAAAGCTTTAGTACAGGTTAATAATAAACTTGTAACAATAGAGCTGCACTTGAGTAGATATAGGGAATTAGTGGAAAATGGAGCGTTTGCTGCTTTCATTTGATATTTTAATTTAAAAATTTAGTGGTTACTAGAATATTACAGAGTGAACTCTTCAAATAAATTTGTCTTCATTTGTAACTATGCTGTAACGTAGATGAAGTCACTTTTTAGGACAGTGTTTTAGTATGTTTAACTGAGTCCAGCAGGATTTACTGAAATAAAAGAGAACTAATAAATTAGATAAAGCTTGACGTTTGCATGTAACAAGTCACTTGTGCAAAACACTGTGGAGCAGCTCACACAATGATAACTGTTGGTAGGTTCCTCTCTCCTCTGTTAAAAACTAGGTACTTAGATTACTAACTGATGGACAGAGAATTTTTGAAAGCATCTAGTAAATCCTATTCTGTATTTTTCAAGAATGCTTCTAAAAATATTAAAATACACATTTCACTATATTCTCTTGAAGTCTGCTCTCGGTTTTTTTACCCTCATGCATATTAATAAGGCCATAGTTTGCTGTAATCTGTTGGGACTACTTAAAGAGTAAAGATGGCAGAATAAAATCCTTAATAAGGATCACAGAAAAAAAGGGGTTTATGATTAACCTTTCCCGAAGTCATTACCACTTTCTTTAATTTCTTTTTCCAAGCTGTTCTGCAACTTAAGTTTTTTTTTGGAAGTGTGACAGTGTTTTCTTAACTACTGATACCAGTGGAATCAGTATAGGAGGAGATGACAGTTACAAAGTTGTGGGTTTTCTTTTTTTCTTCTTGTTCCTGAGAATGGCCTGAAGGTATTTGGAGTCTCCTTAGCTGCAATAAGGTTTATGGTTTATTGTAGTTCTAGTACTGGAACTTAAGTATTTTGACCCCATGCTGGGTAGTGCAAAAATTCTTATTTATATGTAAATATAGTGTGAATTTTCTCTTGTAAACTCAGATTGCAGAAATAACTGCTCACTTAAGACTCAGAAATTAATCTTTTCAGGATTTTCACATTTTGGAGTTTCTTATTAAAGCCCAAGAAACTCATTCTTATTTTCTGACTTTCTCAGCTACTTTGATGGAACAAAAGGCATCTTGGCAAGTTGAAGTAAAGATATATGCAGAAGCCTTTGCAATGTGGTTTATCTCCACCCTTAGAAAACAGAGGAAACTGAAGTACAGAAGGTTGTGAAGATAGCGCAAGAGAACTTAGTCATCAGATTTTAAGGCTGATCTCAGGTGACAGTCAAAGAAGATGGATATTTATCAAGAATAGAAATATTTGGTTTACATTTTATATCAGGGAATGACATAGGACATCTGGGATTCACTCACCTGTTTTCCTACCACATTTCTACAGTTTTATTGTTTGTCACAGTGAGAAAGTAGCCTTTAACTGCATAGTGTGGTCAACTAAGTTGCTTTACTAGAGCTGACACACCTGCTGTTGTTTACTTGATAACGTCTTTCCTGAACAGCTACAAATTGGAGACCATCCTCAAAACACTTCAGTTGCCTTTGATGGGACTGTTCCCAGGTGTGAGGGGCTAGAGGAGGAGCAGCCTCTGTCCTTTGGCCATAACTGTCAGGATGCTTACATCTTTTTGTAGATTATGTTAAAAGAGAGATTTAGCTGCAGTTTCTTCATTTTTGAGGATCTTGATTTTGAGCAAACATTTGTGAGGAGGCAACTGATGATTAGCATGAGGTGTTGGTTGTGCTGGATGTGAACGCGTGATTCAGCAGCTTCTGCTGTTTACCTAGGAGGGTGCAGTGGTTAATTTTTTACTGAAGCGTAGAGGCTTCTAGCGGTGCTCGGGTCTGGAGGGGAGTAGTACTGGAGCAGCTGGGCTTTTCCTGAGATTTCTATGACAGGTGAGACAGCTGCCGTCAGCAAAGTCTCCCAAAAACTGGCAGCTGACCAGTGGAAAAAGGAGGATAGCTTAGAACTACCTAGCTACCACATCATCTTCTGCTTCCTATCCCTCTTGAAAACAAAAATGTTATGAAGCATGGGATAAGGCTGGCTGTTCCTGTGGTCGCAGATGGAGGTGTTTTCTTCCACATGCAGCTCTCTTTCTACCCTGGCTTGCGGGGTGCAGAGACTTGCATGGAGACACTGAACAGCTGCTCTTCGGTTTGTGAGAAGTCTTGTCCAGAGGGCATGCACAATCACTGCCGCAGCACCTTTGTCTTTGGTAGTGATTATGCAAACTCTGCAGAATGGTATCGAAAGCCACGTGGGAGGGGTCATCTTGGTCAGAAATTGTGATGATAGTTGAAGAAACAGTGTTTGTCTCAATGCTTTTCCTTGTTTAGAAAAATGTTAGCACTTTCGACATTTGTAGTCTTCAAAAAGTGAGCTTTTATTACACAGGGTTTGAAGGCTTTGAGGGCAACGGTGATGTTATGCTTGGTTTTTATACATCTAAAAGGGCTAGGCTATTTTTTGATAATTGTAAGCTATTATCTGTAATTTCTTTCTTCCTTTCTTCCTCCCAGAGCAAGCCTGAGAATGAGGAAAACATTTTTAATAACTCCTGTTGCATTTCCCAGAGTTCTCTGTGACATATGTTCTAACAGTCCAATCCTATATAAAAGGGAGTTAGAGACCACAGTTTATAAAAAAAGTCTTGTAATTTTTAGCTTGAAATTGGACAGAATTTCAGATCGGACGTCTCTTCTCTGTGCTCACACACAGGGACTTCGTTACAGTTGAATGCCTGGTGTAACTAAATAAACTAGGCATTTTCTTTTGTTACTGTGTTTTTATAAAAAGAACAATGCAAAAGTAGAAGTAAGTACGGAGGTGCCAAATATAAACACCTTTCACCATCATGCCATTGTGGTTTTTGAAAGTAAATTCTTGGTTAGCTTTGGATGGCTAACTCTGTGTCTTGTGCTGATAGCTGGATGTGGGCTTGCTTATTTGTTTTTTTTAGCTGAACTGAAATTACAATACAAAAATTTTTTAATGAAATGTTGACTTGTGTGGGTAATATTTCAATAGCCTAAAACATACTTAAAAAAATATGGACTGGAGTACTTCATTTGACTATTGTGCAAAGGAATGACGTGTAAAATAAATTTGTACTTCCTGAAAATAAGTTACCTCTAAAAAGAAAAAGAATGGCCCATAGAATCTGGGAGGCCTTCCTACCACCAGGTCTCTCCTTTGTGAGCTGCAATTGCAATATGGTTCTTTGCCCTGATGGTTAAATTTGTATGTACTTTGATGTGAAAACCAGAATAGGAACAGATCCTCAGTGTAAGCTTGTTCTTGAGTATCTTGCTCCACAAACACTGAAGACGGCTGGAAACATTCAGTGTAGTCTCTGTGGAACTGGACTCAAGTGTAGCAGATGAAAAGTAGAATTATGTGAATGCCTGTGAAACAAAAACCCAGCACCACAGAAAACTTAATTACCCAGGGACTTAAGTGAATTTAGAACTTTCTCTCAGATGTGGAGGTGAACTAGGATTTATAATTCTAATAACTTACTTATATGAACATCAGTGCATGGCATGTGGACTTTCATTAAACAGGAAGCTACATATCATTTCAGGAGACATTGAAGCTATGAAGAGGCTCAAGGAGAGAAAGGAGGTGGCTTTTTCTAAGATACATAGCCACTTCTCAGTGGAACGTGCTGTTGGCTAGAGTTGATGTTGAGTGAAACAGTAGATGTAACTGACCAACACATCTAGTTCATTTATTTAAGATGTACTCTATACTGTAAAGTCTCCAGAAAAACGTTCTTTTTCCGAGAGGCTGCAGGGCACGTTGGTTATCCACCGTTTCAGTTGTGTTTGGATTGATCTTATCTTAAAGTTTTTTTATGGCCGTTTTAAGTAGAAAGCAGCTATTTATCATAGCCATTCTTTGTTGATAACTCTGTGCGTGTGTAATGTAAATAAAAATGAAAAACTAAAAACTTTCAGGGGAGATAATAATCCAGTATATACGAGGTTACATAATCAGGCCTAAATGAATATGTACCTTTAGCCTGTAACAAGGTAATTATAAAGAGGATCAACAGTTTCTCTTGGAGAGGGAGCTGGAGCCCTGGAGCTGTCGGTTTGGGCTTGCCTGTGCTGCGGGTGGCAGCTGTTTCCCTTAGAGCTGCTGAAGCAGTGGAGCTGAGCAGCTCAGAGGCCTTGGAGCTGGTCAGCCTGAAGGGGCACGGGGGGTCTGTGCTGTCCTAGAATGAGCTGTACTGCTCCACTGTGCTGCCTCCTGACTTCTCTGCTGGAGAAGAAGAACATTAAAATTTTACTGTCTTCAGCCACAGGAAAGCGATGCTATAGCGGCATGGGATGGTGGAACACTGCGCTGTTAGAAGCGCAAACGCAAAGTGTTGTGGCTGGGTGCTTTGACCAGTAAAATCTATCTGCCTGCCTGTCCCTGGTGTCTTTTTGCATCATGCTATTCGTGACCCAGGAATAGATTTCATCCTTCACCTCCCCGAGGCTTCAAATTTTTCAACTTCTCAGTCATTTTCATGAACAAATGCTGCATCTGGAAAGAATATTGCATTTCTGTAGTCATGTATGTAGCATGGCAATACCTACACAGTGTAATGTGTAAGGTTAGCAAGGATGTCCTCTCGGAACTTAGCAATTCAATTTACTTTCTATTTTTTTTTCTTAATAAAAACCAGGGAAATTTTTTTTTTTTTGTGGAGAATCTAATTATAATTTTTTTAATTATAAAATTGTTCTTGGGTAATATTACCCTTGACCTGATTTCTTAAACAGAGAGAGTGCAAGTGGTATATTTGTATCTGTAGTCTTCATCACTGTGTGTCTGCATGCATATGAAAGCATTCACATAAGTGCATTTACATTAAAAATTAACAAGCAATGTGGTAAAAACATTAATTTGTTCATTCTTTCTTTTAGTAATATTATTCAGATCTTGCTAAATTTGAAATGGTTGAAATTAGACTGTCTTTCCTGATATACAGTAATACAGCAGTTGTGTTGCTGCCATTCAGCTAATGAGCTGGTTGGGCTTGGTACCATATCCTTGCAGGGGGAAGAGATGTGTGGAGAGGGCTAGCTTTGTTTTGGAGGGGCTGCTTGATTAGTGTACAGCTCCTTGCAATTCCTGAGAATACAGAAATTGCAAGGGGACAGCAAAAAATAAATAGCTAGTGACTGTCCCCAGGGGAAGTGGTTGTTAAAAAGCACTCTGAAGTTAAGGACGATCTGCCATGAGCTACAGGAAGTGTTCCACAATATCTGGAACTGTGCTTCCATCTGGATGGATTTATAACGCTCTCGACCTTGGAGCCAGTCTGAGTTTAGCTCTCTCTCAGTGTGTGTGTGTTCGCGTTTGCACACACCCGTGGCCCTGTGTGTGTGTGCTGAGAAGCACACAAAGCTGTGAGTGACACTGTAAATGTAGGAACAAAGGGAACACAAATTCAGTGCTTGAACCTCTTAGATTATTTAAGGGATTAAATGAAATTGGAGCAGAGTGTTTTATTGTATAGCTGCTGTGCCAGAGCTCCTTATCGTAGGCTGTCAACTCTTCTGGGTTCTGCTTGTGTCCTAGGGGAGAGGGGATGAGGGAACATGGTTTGTTGTAAGGGACGGGTCTTTCGGGGACAGAGCCTTTCTTAGAATTACTTAATATCCTCTGAGAAGCTTTCATGTTGAAGGCAGCTGTCAAGAGGAGCATCCCTGGGCTGGGGCTGTGGGGTGAAGGCGAGGCAGGAGAAGCCCTGAGCCCCAGCAGGGGCAGGAAAAGGCATTTCCCAGGACACCTTATAGCTGCAGATTTGAAAGTGGTACCTGTGTTGGCCTTGCCCTCCCACCCCACAGTTCACCTCCTTTTTGCTCCCCCAGCAGCGTTTATATCTACTGAAGCTGCCTGCCCTGTTACATTTTCTAGTAGGTTATTTCTTCTTATAAAATGCCTGAACCGGCCCTAGCCCCCATCAAGTTCAACGCTGTGACCAGCTGCAGTGACACTGGGGCCAGCTGCAGACAGAGTAGCCAGAGTGGTGGTGCGTGGGAGTGAGACAGATGCTCATTCAAGGAGTGGGTTTGGATCACCACCACCTCTGCAGGATCCCTGGGGTTGGAGGAGGAGGGTGGAGCTGTCCTCTTCACACTGGCATGAGTGAAAAGGGTTAAATACAAGATAGAAATATTTACTGTAAGACTTCATGTTTAACTTACACCATTAAGACAGTATTGCCTTTACGGTGCTCTCTAGATGTGTTTTCTTTGGAAACCAGGGAAGATACACAATGTGTAATACATGTTGTAAGCTACAGTATTTTGAAAAACATGCATTTGCCTCAGCAGATTCCTCACTGCACTCAGCATAGGGCTCCGCATGCAAGATCCTGCACTTTGTGCTTGTTTGTTTGTAGTTGGACTGAAGCAATAATTACTTTGTCATTTTAGTGCTAGGGGTGTATTTGAGGCTTGAAACATCCTTCTGTCTCTGGTCTAGAGCTGTCTGAATAAATGGACCAGGGAAACTGTCCAAGACATATCTGCATAACAACATTGGATATATAGTTCCTTTATGTTTCTAATGTAAGTTTGATAATGATACTAAGAAGCTGACTCTCTGTCTAATGACATGTTCAAAACCAGCTGTCGTGTTATTTTATTACTACGGAGGACATGGAGCACACTGAAACACAAACAACAAAAAAAGCACAGGCAGAAGAGGCTGAGAGGGCAGCTTGAGTGTCCTCCTCAGGAGTACATTACCTAACACAGTGACACCTCAGGTAATTTCATGGAAGAAATATTCTTGGCTCTTCAGCTTTTAGAAGAACCAGCGTGATTTGCTTTTGGTTTTTATTTTTTAATCATCTGAATCCATATGAAAATGTTCTTTCTTTGGCATGAATGATGGACATACAAGAAGGTTGAAAACCAAAAGAGTTTTTTTCTTCATTTGTTTATTTTTTCCCATAGAAGCAGTGCACGTTGGTACCTAGGCTACAGCCCAGAATTTGAATGAATGTCTTTCTGGAAGCAATGGTCAACCATTTTTTGAGGAAAAAATGCAACAAAATGTGAAGGAGCACTTTGTGGGTTTAATCTTTCATGTAAGATAGTGATATTTAGTGATACCAGAAACACTGCTTGACGTATATATATTGCATCATAAAAGAAGTGCTGCTATTCCTATGATTTCTCTTTTTAGTAGAGATACATTTGTGCTAGTTCTAGTGTAGCAAAACAATTAATTTTGCAGTATTTTCACTTTGAAAGGAACAAAAGGCTTTACTGCATCCTTTCAACTCCTGGCTAAAAGTTTGTCAGGCTTTCAAAATAGAGCTCTCAAACATAACAATATGCTAAGTATTATTTCAAAGGAAAAACTTCAGTAAGTGTGTTTTCATGCTTTTGCACTTAGTTGTTGTTAATGTAGTGTTAAATATTAACATTATATTAATATTAAATTACATAATGTACTGGGCTTTATTGCCATTCCTTATGGACACACAAGCATACCAGGTATACTCTTTGGCTATTACAGTACCTCTTTAAAACATAAATTAGGGAATAGATCACAAAAATTCTAACTACATCTTGTAAAAGAAGAACATGCAAAGTATCAGGCTCTGTGTGCATGGTAAACACAGCTGTTGTTTTGTAGGTACATTCTTGTAGGTGACAATTAATTATATAAGTCTGATAATAGAAAATGTTAAGAGATCTGGATTCCCCTTTCCCAGTTCTAATGATGGCAGTTTGGATAGAATTCATTTGGGTAGAATACTGTTATCCCGCAGGAAAAAAAAAAAAAAAAAAATCAGAAAACTCTGTTGCTGTGTCGTAGACATGAAGATTGTTTGTTCTAAAGATGTAGGTATTCTTAAAAGTAGTAAAGGTATATTATTCCCTTCTGTTGCAAAAATATGGAAAAAATATTACTGTTTTGAATGTTAACAGTATTTGTCCTTGCTTTTGATTAATTAAAAGTAGTTTATACTGTTCCTGAAATGGTGTCTCTCAAAATTGCTAGGAATAGGAGTGATGCCTATCTGTTCATAATTCTTCTGAGTAACAAAAAATGAAAGAAACTTGAAAGGAATTTCAACAATGAACTTCCCAATATGAAGTACTTAAAGCCTTCTGAAACATCAGCTTGAAGAGTAGATGCTAATACTTAATTTTACAAATGCATGTAACAATAGAAAATGCAACACTATTAAAATATGTACTTAGAGATATTTATAATGCTAATAATATTTAAATTAGTTAATATCAAACCACTACCATGCTTTTGGTAACATTGTTTTGTTACAAGTCTAAAGTCAATCCCATAATGCTTTCTTTTTCTGCACTCTCTCCCTTAAAAAAATCTTGAGTTACTGAGTATTAACCAACTCATAAATTATTTTTCGTTTTAAATACCATTGCATTTTTTCCCCAACTATATTGTAAAAGTTTTTATTAGATTGGCTTACTGAATGGCAAGAGTACTTGATTCTCTCCTACATTTTGTGTAACTGTCTTCCTTAACAAAGTTCAGAGCCAACTCAAGCCTTGCCCTGCTATGTGGGAGACTGAAGTCTGACACTGAAATTCAGCTCCTGGAGAACAGCAGAACACACAGAGTTACGTGGTCTGCTGCAGCTCCCAGCGTCTTCAGTTTATGTGCACAGGTGAAGGACCATAGGTGGAATATAAAGGCAGTTAAGAGATTTAACTCCAGTTCTTCTCTGTATCCAAATAGTGTTTAATTTTTCACAGTAAGTCAGGTGCTGGTCAGCATACTAGTACCATATTCTGTTAAAAAATAGCTTACAAAAAACATACACTTTGGTTTACAATTGTATGAAATTGGTCTCCTCAGAGAAGATGTATATTAAAATAATAAGAGAAGACAAAAATCTGTGTGAAGAGGGTATTTGCTTATCTACTTAGATTTTTATATCACTCTTGGCATTTGGGTGAAGACCAATTACCTTTGGGAGCAGTGATCAACTCTGACACGTTTGTGCGTCTGCTTAAGTGGGTCTGCTTTCCAATGCTATATTCTGCCCTCAGATGTGATATAAAAAACAATTTGGAATGAATTACACACATGTTTCTAAAGACAAATTTGGCCTTTCTTCTTGTCAAATATTAGGGCTGCGCTGGCCACTAGACAAATGGCAGATTGGTCTCTATGAACCCCTCTCACTTCCCAAAGGGGAATAGAAGGTAAGGAAGAGAGACTGATAGATTGGAAAAGAAAACTAGGACAGCTTTCCCTAAAAGGGTAACAATAAAATGAGATTTATGCAAAACCAAACATCTGTTCTTCCTGCCACAATGGTAATTACCTCACCATCACCACTGATGCTGTGGAGCAGGCACTGGGGGAGTCCCAGGCTAGATTCAGCTAGAGATGGGAATCAGGAGTTGGATTCAGGAATGCACAGGTTGGAATGGAAAGGGCCTGGGAGTGTTGGTGGACAGCTAACTGAACATAAGCCAGCAGTGTGCCCAGGTGGCCAAGAAGGCCAATGACATCCTGGCCTGGCTCAGAAACGGTGTGACCAGCAGGAGTAGGGAGGTGATCGTGCCCCTGGACTTGGCACTGGTGAGGCCACACTTTGACTACTGGGGTCAGTTTTGGGCACCACAGGATGAGAGGGACATTAACGTGCTGGAGCAGGTCCAGAGAAGGGCAGTGAGGCTGGTGAGAGGGCTGGAAAACATGCCCTATGGGGACCAGCAGAGGAAACTGGGGTTGTTTAGTCTGGAGAAGAGGAGACTAAGAGGAGACTTTATTGCTCTCTACAACTACCTAAAAGGAGGTTGTAGTGAGGCTGGTGTTGGTCTCTCCTCCCAAATTATTGATGAGAGGATGAAAGGAAATGGCCTCAAGTTGCACCAGGGAAGATTTCGACTAGATATGAGGAAGAATTTCTTCACTGAGAGAGTGGTTAGACCCTGGAACAGGCTGCCCAGGGAGGTGGTGGAGTCATCATCCCTGGAGGTGTTCAAAAAACAAGGAGATGTAGCACTTGAGGCTATGAGCTAGTGGTTAGGGAAATACTGGGAGGAAGGTTGGACTTGGGATCCTAGAGGTCCTTTCCAACCATAGTGATTCTATAATTCTGTGACAGGCGGAATGGACAGAGTCTTCCTCAGACACTGCCGTTGAAGAACAGGGACTTAACCTTTGTGCTCCCTCAGCTTTACACTGAATATGGCATACAGAGAATGGAACACCTTGTTGGTCAGTTTAGGGTCACCTGTCCTGTCTGCTCCTCCTCACGGGTGCTGCCTTTTACTTTCATCACCAGCAGTGTGGCGCACAAGATTTGGCAGTGACCTTGGTCTGCACAGGAGCAAGTATAAGCAAGAGCCTTTCTGCACACCAATCCTTGGTGGTAGCTCTGAACATGGAGCACTACCCCTGCTAGAAGCAGGCACTGCCTGTGAAAATGTGCCATTAACTTCAGCAATTGCAGTTAGTTAGATGAGACTGAGCTGAAAAGTAAAATCACTGAATGGAATTAGTTCTGTTCTAACCCAAACCAGGACACCTCTGTGCAAGGAAGGTAACAATTTTCATTGTGCTGTCTTTCACTGATACTGGTGTTTGGTTCTGGTTTTGCTTATGCTTTTTCTGTGGCAGAACAGCATGCAAGGGACTGATATTCAATAATTTGCTGTCAGGTAGAGCTGAGTAGCTGAGGGAAAGTATTTTTGAGGGTGAAACTTCAGTTGTAGCACTTCTGCTGCACAATTGAGCTTTTTAGGAAGAATTAATTGAAGTTGCTCCAAACCGTGTAAGTGGTAAGCTAAGCACAGCCCTAGTTTTTCAGCGGTGTCCTTTCAAGATGAGGGAGGAGAAGTTCACACAGGGTGGGGTCCTGTCCTCCTCTGAACCCATTTACAAAGCTCTGTGAAATGTTAAGGAATTCCTGTTCCGCTCTGAAAGCAGACAGTTTATCTCTTCTGTCACTTTCTTGCCTCTGAGTTATACCCAAACCTTAAGAAGATAGCTCTAGAATTGTGAAAATTATCTGGTTATAGTTTGAGAAGATAAGGAGGTTCTTCTTTTTGGGGGGAGGAGGGAAAAGGGTGGTTTGGGTTGCTTTTTTGGGGTTTTGTTTTGTTTTGTTTTCAGAATTGAAGATGGAGAGGGGGAGATGCTGGCTTGCAATAATGAGTTGTGCCTGGAGGCATAATAGTACAGTAGTTTAGATTATCTGGCACAAAGCTGTATTTGATTAGCTGTATTTCTTGTGAAGGAGTTTGAGAGGTTCTGTTTGAGTAAAAAGCTTGAATTAATACTCATTAAAGAAGCTGCACAACACCAGCTGAATTTTAAATTTTAATTCTGTCTTCCCAATTGTCAGCAGCTCAGGATCTTACTTTGATTTTATTGTAGTAGTCACTTGGGCTGTCTTAATTTTGTCACAGGTACATAGAGGATGAGTATTTAGTTTTATTTCTTTGAGTTCAGTGACTACGCTGGAGTCACAAGCAAAGTTTATTCTACTCAAACACAACCAGATTAAACTTGTAAGAGGATTTCTCTGCTTTAGAAAGCAGTCAGACTGTCCATGCAATAGGAGGCTTTCTTTCCCTTTTTTGAGGAAGTGAGAGAATTCAGTTCCCACACTCTGCTGTGGAGTTCATTAGTACAATATTATTTTTATGCATATAATAATCAACCATAGGAAAAAAATAATTCTTAAAGATGGTTGATACAGTGTTTAGCGAAGGAAGAGATGCAACAGCTTTAATAATATTTAGTAATAGGTAACTTTGCTTAGTTTCTCCATGTAAGATATTCAAGACTATTCTCGAAACAACTTACTCCAGACTAATGTAGGTGTTTCACATTCCTTATTTGATGTAATTCTCCACTTCCTGATCTGTATCCATAAAATCCTACCTGTCCTTTCTTTGGAAGGAATCTTTACTTATCTTGCCAGGCTCCCATTTGTTGCCAACTGAGTTAGTAATGAAATGATATTTTGCTTTCTTCATAGAATGTTGATAGTCATCTTAACTAAATGTTTATAATTTATTAAAATGATACAGAAGAGATAACCTAGTGAATGGCAAAATGATTATGTGCTTCCTTTTTTGAAAGCAGGTGGAATATGTGGATGTGAATTGCAAACAAATAATTAAGAAAATTATGTAGTTTATTTAAATTAAAGAGTTGCTGTCAGCGGAGCAAACACTTGTCAATAGAACAGTATGTACACCTCATCCAGGTTTTTTATTAATGCCTATTAATTTAAACATGCATTTTGTTAAATCTCAAAGGCCGTCACTTGAGTTCTCTCCTAGCTTATCTTTTTGTAGTTATTCCATTCAGTTTTTAGTGTAAATGCAGAAAGATGTGCTATTCATGTAGGAATAGATGTCAGGAGACCTTAGCTTCCTTTCTGACTTGTTTTCTTGTCTTGCTTGAAATTTCAAATGCTTTCCAGTTCCACAGTCTTTTCCCTTGCTCTAAATGAAATGCTTTTGAAAATGGTTCCTAATGTGATGTGACTCTCGTGAGGTGTAATCTGCTAATGTTAATTTAGGAGTTGGGTAATTATGGAGGGAAGGTACTATAGTACCAATGTTTATTTTATGGAAAATAAAACTAGGCCTGCTATTTTCAATATCGGGCCTCGTAGTACTTCCTCGTAGAAACTCTACTTACGTCTCTGGGTGAGTTGTCATTTAAACTTTTTGGAATTATACTTTGGTTTTTATCACCAAGATGAAAATGGTGAATTCCAAAAGTTAATGCATAGCTGTGCAGAACAGTTGGAGACATAGGTTTGTACTGAATTATCTTTCAAAAGGTACAATACAGAGATGGGTATGTCATGGAGACAGTATTTTTTGAGCAATGGAGAAAAAGTTGCATAGAATACCAGGAGTCCTGAGTTAGGAGGGAGTGCTAAACGATAGCTGTAACAGCATGAGGCTGATGGGCAACTTGCTAGTTGTGGCCACTCTTGACAGAGGTGATGATCTAGACTTGAGAAGTACAGAGCTGTTTGTAAGGTGTAAGGAGCCTGGCTGCGTAGATGCTCAACCACATCAGATGGACTGAGCTGTTCATTTAGGAGCCTGCTTGGTTAACTGGCCTCAGTGCATTCTTTTGGTGGACAAAAGGTACTCCGGTTCTGCTCCAGAACTTGCTCAAAGGCATTACAAGGTGAGCTAGGCAGCTTTGCTTCCACCTTGGGGAATGTAGCTGCTGACTACCAGCCTCATGTCCACCTTGTGGTGGCCTTCAACAGTGAGCCTGAAAGCTGCTGTTCTAAATGGTAGGACAGGCTGCCTCTGCTGCAGCTCCCAAGATGATCTCATGCATTCTGTAATACATCTTGGACATTTTGGCACCTACAAAGCCAAGCCTGTCCAAGGCCTGAATTCTGCACAGTTTTTATGTTTTCATATAGAGCCATACTTGGTTTCGGTAGAACTGTGATTGTGCTGCATTCCATGGCTGGAATGGCAAAAAATAGGAACCATGGCTTTTGTTTTCTCTTTAGTTGAATTAGTAGTAGCAGAAAGGACATAAAACTCTCTTCCAAGTGAAATAAAACTTTATGGTTGAAATCAAACATTTTTCTTCTGATGTCTTCCTCTCTATTACTGTTTTAGCTCTTAATCCTCATAGGAGTTACTCTGCTACTTAATACCTGATAGTCAAGGATTAGGACTGGGCCAGCCAGTAGGCAATTGGCAGATGCTATTAGCCTCTCCCTTGCCAAAGCTGAGAGGAGAGAAACTTATGGATTAGTAAAGAAAGCTAGAACAGCCTTGATGAAAATAATATGATGAAATACATATGGATACATATAGAACCAGTATTGAAGCCTCCCCATACCCCCCACCCCATATGGCAGTTACATCACCACTGATGCTGTGGAGCAGGCACTGGGGGAGTCCCAGACTAGACTTGGTGACAGATGGGAACTGGCTTCAGGAGCTGGATTCTGGAACTGGGTTCAGAAATGCATGGATTGGGACCAAAGGCAGAACAGAGTCCTCCTGAGATGCCAGCCATTGAAGAAGAGAGCCTGACCCTTGTGATCCTCAGAGTCACACTGACTATGACCTACATGGGATGAAATCTCTCGTTGGCCAGTTTAGGGTCACCTGTCCCGTCTGCTCCTCCCCACAGGTGCTGCCTTTTGCTTTCTGCCCCCTCCCCAGTGTGGTTGATTTCTGCAGTTTTCTTTGAATCTATGAAGCAGTGCACAAGACTGCTTTTTTTGGTTGGTTGGTAGGTCGAAAATGGTCAGCAGGTAGAAGTGTCAGGCCGTGCCCCGTTGACACAGGATGTTGACGCCTCTCTGAGCCGTGAATCTTCACCTTCTAGGTACCCCAGACTTCTTTCTGCCACCGAGTCCCAAGCTAAAAGCCAGTCTTCTGGTATTCTGCAAATATACACACTGTTGCCTTAAGGGTTCTTACTAATGTTTGTGCATAGTGACTACCACAGAGGATTTAATTTTTGTTTTCTTATATATTAAGAATGTCCTCTTCTATCTAATTTAAATATGAAATTTCAAAAACTATAGCCTTTTTTTTTTTCTTGCATTTTTGTTGTTCAGACTTAGGTATAAAGACAGAGTTAGGCATAGTTTAAGAACATTTCTTAACAGATACCAGTCTGGATTTTCCTTAGAGAATGGCATTTTTGTTGTTTTAGTTTAAAAACAGCCTTGTATTTGATCTCTGAAGATATTATTCTTCAGATTTAAGTTACAATGCAGAGAAATGCAAAAACAAGTACACATGTGTGTTGCACACGCATGTGAAAAAAAAGTTTGTTGCCTTAGGCTTCCAATCTTTTATTATTTTTAGATTACGCTTCTGTGTCTTTCTTGTAGCTACCACATGAGTTTTGAAGGCATTCTGCCAGTAGCTGCATTGTCACCTGTTTAAAATTAACTGTGTCTTAAGATTTTTTCCTAAGTTTCACAGGGCACAGAATGTTATATTTCAACATTTTGTAGTTTTGGTTTTGCAGGATGTGCACCAGGAGCAATAGTAATAATAAAATAAACACTGCACTTTGTGTGTGTGTGTGTGTGTGCAAGCACATGCGTAGGGGATTACTGCTGCATTTGAGCAGCCTGGCTTCCTTCCTGGTTCTGCCTTTGGAGATCATACTGCTTGGGGAACTTTCAGATCTCTGGTTGTAAAATTATTCATGATACTGTAATATTTCTTGCTATTACCATTTGAAAAAAATATATTTCAGGGAGGTCTTTAGAAATTTGCCAGGTTGTAAAATGCTAAGCTCTTACTTAGAAGTTTTGATAATCCTCTGTGCTGTGCTTGAATGGGAATTTACAGCTATTTGGGACGTTACTGCTTTTAGAAGATGGCTACTTAATTCTTCATCAGTTGCATTCTTTTTTTTATCTGGAAAGAAATTTTCAAGGAGTCAAAAGACCAACTATACTGTGTGCTTGAATTGGGAAGGCCTCTTTTTTTTCTTTCAGTCCCACCACTGACTTCTCTCTGGAGTACTACTTATGGGTTACATTACGATCATGTTTTGTTGGTTTTTTTTTTTTTTTTTGGAAAGGCACTGGTTTTAAAGGTTGAGGAAGAGTGGTGGTATCATTTGTACTTGTAGTATTGCGATTCAGATACGTTGTGCAGCCTTTAACTGTCTTCTGGCAGACGAGGAGATGTCACTCATCTGACTTCAGAGAACTGATCCAAGTCTTGACTAATTTAAATGTGCAGCAGCAGCCTGCAGAAAACTGATCTCAGTATGATTTTACCACACCTTTGTCCATTCTGCTGGTCTGCTCTGTTTCCACTTCACCTTTGTTCTCTCCTTATATCTGCTAGAGATGCTCCTGGGATGTTGGTGATCGTAGCAGTGGTTAGCAGAAGCTATAAGGCGTTCAGATCCTCTCAGGACACATAGGGCATTTTATCCACTTGGAAGATTTCTTCTTTTCACCTTGCGAAACAAGCCCACTCAAGAGTCCTGTTTAGCCTGTTAGCCAGTTTTGGTTTTGTTTATTGTGGTGGTAGGTAAGATTTTAGGCATGAATTGCCAAGTTATATTTCTTAATTTGCTCTGTAATGGATGATGCCATACAAAGCAAGGTTGGTAGTGTATGTCAACATCTTGTTATCTTACAGTGGCAGTCCTGGGATTTTAAAAGCCAAAAAATACATAAAAATAAACAAATCTAGGTTTGATTCAATCCTGTAACAGTGAAGTCTAAAATCGCACTCCCCAGTAGGAGTAATTTTGTAATGACTGCAGCTTTTTTAGGTAACCCTGATAATGCATTAGGCAAATTTTTTCCCAATTTCCCTGATGGTGCATAACATTGCTTGTTTTCTTTCCAGTTATTTTAGTTTAGGGGGAAGTATCTGGGCAAATCTCCAGTGATGGTGCTTCTAAATGATGTTCTACTACTATTAAGCAGTTTCCACATAAACAGGATTTATTGTTTTTTTTACAGAAGGATTTCATGCCACTGTTTAAAAAAAAACCCATACTCAAAATTTTTTTTGTATGCTTTACTTGTCAGCAGCAATATAAAAATACTTGTATTCTGCCTTTGATCATAACAACCTAAGAAGAACTACCGATGTGAATTTTTTGTTTCTGTATACTGTGCTGAGAATAACATTTTCACATCTTATCAATTTTTGGGCAGTCCTGCAAATGTTATTATCTGTCATTGATAGTCTTTTACCCTATTTTCTTGCATTCTGTGCTGCAAATTTCCCATTATTTCATTTTTCACCAGGATACTTTTCACGCTTTGTCCCTGTGCTTGTGGCACTCCATGCAGTTAAGGAGGAGGACTAGAAATGTTCTCATTGTTGCCATTGGTTTAACCAGAAAAATCAGTCTCTGGGGAGCTGCAAGGAAGTAGTTTTAATATTGTCCTGGAGAGATGAAGACAGGGGTACCATTTTCATATATGCATGTGTAGTTAAACATATTTCATATGTATATACAGTATATCTGGTATACATATGTATGTTAAAAAATGTAAAAATACATTGTGTGTGTGTATCTGTCTTTCCATGTCCAAGTGTAATTTGCTACTGGTCTTTGACTGACATAATCTTAGTATAGTGACACCCAATTACATAACCTCAAAGCTGAATAAGATGCAGATTTGAATTTTAGATTCTTCTGTAGTTTCTAATTTTGTTTTCCTACATATTTTTTAGGTTTTTGTAGACTCATTTTCAAGGTGTAAACAATCAGAAATCCTGTAACGTGATGTAGACTGCTTTATCTCTGTGTTTATCGTGTGTGATATTTTTTTTAAGTCATGTGATAATTGATAATTGTACATGACTATCATGTGTGATCATCAATTGCTACCTACACTCCCAGTAAAGATTTAAAAGAATTAGAAGCTTCAAGTTTTAAAACAATAGATAATACAAGGATGATCTTCCTAGCTCTGTGCTGAATTTGCATTTGGGGATTGTGAAGGAATCTGGATTCAGGGCTGTTTAGTGGAAACTATTTTCTTCTGTTGTTGTTAAAGCAGAATCTTTACTAAAGAGTTAATTGTGTCAAAAAGATATCTCTCGTGGCCTGTACTACAGGATGACCTGTACCACATCACCCTTTCTGCAAAGCCCTGTGCCTGGCTACCACGAGTAACATGTCCAGTGGTGCAGGGCAGGTTCTGCCTGGGGACTAGGCAGTGGCCTGCAGTGCCCACTGAGGGTCCCCATGAAGGCTGAGAGGGGAAGCAGGCTTGGTCTCGCTTCTCAGCTTTTGAGCACCTTCTTCTTCATTACAATAATAACAACTGCTTTCTCCCCAGAGAAAGTAAGATAGCTCAGCAAGTATCCTCATGCTTGTTTTTATGGAAATGTGTGTGTGAATACTTGTGTTAGAAGGGCTGAAGGTTTCAATATGATGTCTATAGTAAAGACAGAAGCTTTTAGAGGCTTCCAGATTAGAATTTTAGAGTGTGTACTAGCTGAGAAATGTTCAAGGTTTGCTCCTTTAACCTTGCATTGCACTTCTGTGAAACACGCTTCCCTGACAAGATATCTAAAACATTATGTAAGGGTTGTAAGGATGGATTTGTCCTATGACATGTTATGATATAAGACATGAAAGCTTTACATAAATTACTAAAAGAAAACCTAGGCTGAAAGGCTAAAACATGGAGCACAGCAGCCAGGTGCATGTGTTTTGGTTCCTGCAGGGCTGAGTAGCTAAGTGAACACAGGGTTTATGTGGCTGTGCAGCTGCTCAGTCTAAATTTCAACTCCTCCTCTTAAGCAAACGCAGGAATAATATAGATAAGCTCTTCCAGTCACAGAGGATGAACTTACTGAATTGGAGCAAAGTAAAAATGTTACGTGATGTATCCTGTGGTGAAATTTCCAGCAAGCAGATCTTAACTTTAAATTGAAAAATAGTCAGAAATTATCATTAACACCTGCTTTTAGCACAAAATACAAAGACACAAAGAAATTTAAAGGAAGAAAGGAATGACTGCCCATTAATGAATATGAGCCAGATTTTCATTAACACTGATATACTGTTTCTGATGTTAAAGTTTGCAGGGCTGTAGTTGTTACATTACTTCCTTAAAAAAAACCCCCGAGCAAACCCAAAAAAAAAAACCCCAGACATACCTGTTGATTGTACATTGCCTACGATACTGTCTTGAAAGCTGGCCAAGTAAGATAATTTTTTTTTTTTTTTTTTTTTTTTACTTCCTGAATTTTGTGATAAAATGTCTCATAGTAATTACCAGAAGTTAGATGTTTTGGACAATTATGTCTTCAAGGATGGAAGGTTTAAAAATATTTGGTTATATGTTATACGTGTATTGTATAGTTGTGTGTTACTCATTAGTTTAGTTGTTAAATCAAAATGCAAGTTTTAATTCATTGGTACTTCAGTTGCTACTGATGGTGGTGTTTGACACTGAACTGGTCCCGTGTAGTTACCTTGGAGGCACCACTTGACACTCTTCAGCCATGCACTGAACAAGTTCTCAGCATTCTGCAAAAAAAGCTCTGTGTGTGTCCAGTGGCTAAAGTGTGTGCTTCTTACTTGTCTTGCAGGCACAGGAGAGAGTGGCAAGAGCACGTTTATCAAGCAGATGAGAATCATTCATGGATCAGGTTACTCTGATGAAGACAAAAGAGGCTTTACAAAACTGGTGTACCAGAATATATTTACAGCAATGCAGGCCATGATCAGAGCCATGGATACCCTCAAAATCCCATACAAGTATGAACATAACAAGGTGAGATATTTGTTTATATTTGTACCTGAAGCTTCTCCTCTTCCTGTTTTAGGAAACACACCAAAGGTCTCAAAAAAATTACAGGTTGCACAAATTATTCCCAAAGCTCAGAAAAAAAAGACATTTTCCAATCCTGCCATTAGTTCTTTGCCCTTTTTGCTACTTTGACAACACAAAGGTGCTGCTTTTATCAAGATCTTAACAAGATGCCATGGAGGATTGTCACAGCACTGAGGTTTAATAGCAGGCTGATGTTTGGCTGTAACTTTAGTTGTCCCTTGTGTTTTCCTCCTAGGCCATGATCTGGCCGCAGCAGTTAAACTGTTCTGATCTGTAGCAGAACATTACAGCTTAAGGCTTGTCATTAACATTACCTGTGGAAAAAATTCAAATTAGAAAAATAGATAGGGATTCTGGTGTGTGAACATACTGTCAAATAAAATTTTTGATGCAAGACCGTAAAAAAGTCAGATACTTTTGAGATTGATGCTGCTACTGAAAGTTAAAAGAAGAAAATACGTTTGACTTTTTTGGAAGGTATATCTCTGACTAGCTTGACTTAATTCCCTTTTATTTTTTTTTTTTAATTTTTTTTTTTTTTTAGAAGAACAGTAAGTAGAACAATTTAAGCATTCCTTGAAGGCAGGTGAAATGCTTAATATTTACTTAAATACATAGTAGGGCACAGGATTACATGGCTGTATCTCCCAGTTCTTGTCACAGAAAGGTACAACTTTCTTTGGTGACAGTTCCTGAGAACTTGTTCTGATTTTTGCTGTTGAGCTATTATGAGCAACTTCATCAGGTGGAGATTTTAAGCTCTCTTGCAAGTAAAGGGGTCACTTTTCTTTCAATCTTGTGAAAGACTATTTAATGATAATTTATTTAGTAATCCTGGATGAAAATAATAATTTAGTAATCCTAGATGAAAAGAATACTTTCTTTGATTAATTATGCAAAGGTTCCTTTATTCTAATACTTCTTTAAGTATTAGAGACTGTCAAAGAAAAGGGATGTTGCCTATAAAGACTTAAGCCTCTGTTAAATGGTGAACACAGGATGAGGCAAGCTTGTGTTAAGATGGAAATATTTTGTGTCTATGTATATGAAATTTAATTATTAGAATTGAGCTGCTGTAATTCAATTAGGATTTAAAAACTGTAAAACTCTGTTTTAAGGCCTCTAATTTAGAAATAGGAAAGATAAAGCCTACTACCTGGTTAAAGAAGCTCTATATGTGCTTGTGCCAGAGTCATTGTTGATGGTCATCACTTGTCGGTGACATAAGGTTGTAATAACCAGAATCTTGCAAGAGCCTTGTTTTATGCAGTGGGAAATGAGGAGGATCCTTTCTGTCCAAATCCGTATTGTTAACTTCGGTTAATGGTGGGTGGGGTTTTACATGCACAGGGAAAAGACTGAAAAACTTCTCCTGATTGGTAAGAGACTGTTGCACTTCCTAGTCTGACTAAGTTCTGGAGCTGACTAGCTTCACACCTCACAAATCAAAATCCAATCTGTAAGTAGTGTTAAAAAGAAAACTGCATTTTTATGTCTGTCCCAGTCTTCTGGCTCCATGTTTTTGCTGTGTCCAAAGCATACAGCATACTGACTTGAAACATTAATTCATGGTAAGGAGCAGTCATTTTTTTTCTTCAAAATTGGTAATGATTGTCACACTTTGCATTAGTATCAGGAAGTCCTAATAAATCAGGAAATGTTTTCCTTGTCCTGTACTGCAGAGTTTGTGTTTTGTAGTTCGTTTAAAGTGCTGAAATGATATAGTTGGATCGAATCAGTTAGGTTTGGCTTAGCTGTGTGCACATGGCCAGAGCTGTTCACTTTCTCTATAGAAAAATAACTTCCCTCGAAGTGGGAATCTGTCTTTGTACTCTGTTCCTTCATGAGCATTTCCATCTGTTTCTAATGGGCCTACATGCAGAGTAAAATTGAAGTTGCCACCTGAGGAGGTCTCAAGGCAATTCCTGTACAGATTCCTTTGCCAATACAGAGGAAATCAAACTTGCTACAAGTTGGCCAGGGTAAAGAAGATTATGGTCTACTACACTTACCCTTTGTATACAAGGCCACTTCACTTTAAAGCAGTGGGCACCAGTCAATTACTTAATCGGCTTCTTTTTTTTTTTCCTAAAGGCTATTGAAAACAAATTCATTAGCCTAGCAGTCTAGAAAACACAGGAAGGGCACTTCCCTTTAATTTGAATCTCCTATCAGGAAGTCCTATCTCGGGAGAGAATATCTCAGAATTTGAGTAACAACATATTTTTAGCACAGTAGTTGTTTTGCACAATACTTTAGAAAACTGCAACTCAAGTTGGTATTGATGTCACTGGGCCTAAAGAAAAGTGACCCCTTTTTTGTCAAATTCTTCATGTTCTGAGATAGACTTTGGGGCTACAGCAGAAGTACTTTTCTCTTACTGCACCAATTTTCTTACTTTAACAGGGAATTATTAAAATTGGAGTGTTTCAAATACCTGAATACTGCTGGAATTTTAAGGGCTGTCATATCAAAAAGTTAGTTAAGTAGGCAGTTGCAACCTTTTGTGTAGTGTACAATGTCACAACAACATTTAGATAGATTTTAATATGATAAATGGGTTAGGAGGCAAATTTTAAGTTTAGCAAGTTTTTGTGGAGTTGTTGGCTTCATATTTGCCAATATAGTTGAAGAGGCAGAGATCAAAATCTATTATCCTATATTAAAATAATCTAGGGTGTTGTGAAACATTTATCAGAGCAGTGGAAGTCAGTTGAAATGTAACTGTTAGTGTTTAGAATGCACTATCTTAGGACTGATGGTAGAGCATTATAACATGAAAGACATTTCTTTTTCATATTAAACCTCAGAATTTGAGCTACTCTGAGGTTTAAGGTTATGGTTGAGGTTGATCTCTTAGCAATTTGTCTTAGGAAATGGTGGCTTGTGGACTGACTTTCAGTGTCTTCTGGGTAAATGTTATTGTGCTTCCATTACGTACTTCTCTACTAGAAGTTGTGAAGTTTTCATATGGCTCTTGAATTGCAGAGTAAGAAATATTTTACGAAATAGGAAAAAGACTTTTTTTTTGGTAGAGACGTTCATAAGCAATTCTCAAAATTGCCTGCCTTTGCAAAATTTTGTGAGTGTGCAGTACTAACTTGCGCAATACAGATAATCAAATGCACATTTTAAAAAAAGTAAAATAGAGTCTTATATTTTTTACAATTTTTCTTTTTAGAAAGCTGAACTGTGTCAATGCTTCTGTCATTCCGTTCAAATACTGAAATACAAAGAGCATTAATTTTAATTTATAAATGTTCACTTTCCCAGTGTTCTTTATAATGACTCAGAAGCCCTTCCTTCAGATAATGTAGTGTCCATTTCTCCTTTTCTGATTTTTTTTTTTTTTTTTTTTTAACATGTATAATGCTTCTGAAGGTGGGCAGTATACATGAGTGGCTTTTTCTTCTTTTCTCTCTTGTCATTAAGAAGTATTACCACATTTATTACTATACTAAATAAATCTAGTACTGTAATAAGCACCAACTACTACTGTTACCTCATAATGTTCCTTTTCCGTGTAACTTCCAAAAGAGAGTTGCCTCTCTGCCTTAGCAGATGGTATCAGGAAGGTGTTACCCTGTGGTGATTAACCGGCAGGAAATCTTTCTTGAATCCCATGCCCATAATTTCCTGTGAGACTTCTTAAATATTGCTTACAAGATAACCGATGTGAGTGATGGTAACAGAACAGGCTACAAGAAAGATTTTAAAGAGGCTGAAAATATAAAAGCAAGTTTTTCTGTAGACCTAGACATTGCTCCTAAGTTTCTAAGAGTGTTTCCT